>NC_142522.1:2835000-3000000 GCF_964205215.1 Stylophora pistillata | reverse complement strand
GCCAATTTCAATAGCAGTGTCACCGAGGATTTGGAAAGCCCTCTCGGATATGATTGGGGAAATAAAAACTAAAATCTTAGACTTCTTTCTCTGGAGGACAGCCTCTGTTCTAATAGCCTGTTCAAAGGAGAAGAGTATAAAATGTGTTGACAAAAATGGATCATTTCTTCTTCAGGAAAGCAAATATTCCGTGATGTGGAATACAGTGGAACGTTCTTTGTGAACACGGAATCTGACGACGACATCATAGGCATTGTCTTTGGATACCAAAGTCCGAAATTATTCTTTGTGGCCTCATGGAAACAGAAGAGACAAGTCTACTGGGACACCAAACCGATCAGAGCGAGGGCAGAGTCAGCTGTCAACATCAAGGTGAGTGACTATGGTGTTCCTGTGGTTGTCCTAGATTCAAAATAGGGTCAAGAGAGAATGATGCGCAGATAGAGAGGCTCGTGGTAAAGGCCCTGCATTAGATTCCAGACTTCTAAAAAGCCCACTGCATTTTCCCATGGGACGTTCAAGATAATTTCAGCGAAACAATGGCCTTTTTCACCAGAAACAAGGCGCAAACAATACAGTTTCCATGGTGTTGAAGTGATGAACTAAAGTAAAATACAAAAAGCAAACTAAAATAACCCGCAAAAAAGAGGTATTGGTTGTACTATATTACACTTAACCGAAAAAAATATATATTCTAAAATTCGAAAGTTTTTTTTTCCATTTGGGACTTAATTAAAGGCCACCTTAAGTTATCTGAGCATTGCCATTAGTGAAATTCTGAATTCTTATATCTAAGTTTTTGTTTTCTAAAGTTTGATTTTCTTTTTGAGCTTGTTTTTAGAAAATTAACTCAATAAGTGGTCCATCGATCATGCTTCGGAATGTTCTTTGGCACACGGGAAACGTCACGCATGAGGTTAGTTTTAAGCACTGCTTTATTTTAAGGTCACGCACGGGATTGTTTAAAGCTCAAGCGTAATTTTGTTTGTATTTCTGGCACAATAATCTTAGTCGCTAAATGAATCTGATAGAGATTTGCAAGCTTATTAGCGGCTGTCAAACTTTTACTCATTTTCTGTTTAGAACTTCCAGAGCTATTTTACGGTGGGTAATATATTGAAGGTTGTCAAAGAGCTTTTCTTTTCTGTAAATGTGTTGTTCTTATTATCATTATTATTATTATTTTTTTAATTTATTTTTTATCGTTACAGTCGCTATCATTATCATCACCATTATGATAAACAACTTTCCACCAAAGTGAAGATGATCTGCGGTGGATATTAGCAGAATTCGCGGCTCTGTAAATATCTACCACTTTCACAGACACCGAGATGAATAACTGTTTTAGTACATACAACACAGAAACAAAACAAAGTTTATTTCTGTCAATGTACCAAAAGCTGGTCGGAAATTAGTTGGTTGTTGCGCGATTTTGTCTCTGCGGCTGCTCGATAATCACTTCCAAACCAGCCAATCAGCACGCAGGAAAAGCTCTATCACTTGTTTGGTATATACTTATTATCATCATTACGATTATCATTAGCATTAGTTCTATTATTTTAATGCACTTAAATGTTTAGATCACCATTAAATACCAAACGTGCTCCCCCAGTCGCTAATAAAGCGACACTTGGTGTCACTCTTCCCGAAAAATTTCCCCCAAGATAAAATTGTAGTCTCATAGTCTTTTCTTTTCGCAGGCAACTCTTCTATGGAAAGATCGACAGAACGGTCACGGCTGGCGTGATAAGACAGCTTATCGATGGCAACTGGTTTATCTACCATCGAAAAGTACCATGAGGTAAAAGCCACTGGCCCTTCTTACGTTGATCTCCGGTTTCCCAGAACAAATAAGCGTTCTTATCTTAAGAAACTAAATTTTTAATTTTCTTTTTCACTTATTTGCAACTCAGGCTGAAAATTTGGAAAAAGTACAACAAATTAATGATAGATAGCGGTGTAATAAAAGATCCTGATATTCGTGGAGGAAAACTCGGCGTGATGTGCTTTTCACAAGAGAAAATCATCTGGTCAGCGATATCTACACGTTGTCTAGGTAAGTGAAATCGGAAACTACCGTATAAGGGAAATATGATTAAAATAAGGTTGCTGAGTCATAAATATTTTCCTTTGTTTGTCTTTTTTTTTTTTTCTTGTCTTGTTGTTTGGTCTGCTGAAATGTTTCCTTATCAGTGCACCCGTTTTCATACCATTTTTCTACATTTTTCCACTATATTGTCTTTTTTTCTTACAGATCCGCTTGATTAAAAGAAATCTTACCTGCTGGGATCAATAAAACCTCTGGGAATAAAATCCTCGGAGAGGACTTCATTGTACAAATATATTTTGACAGAGTTAAATTTATTGTTATGAAGAAAGTAGCTGTTGCCGTGGACCTGTTGCAATAATTCATCAAGTGTCAACTATGATGCGTCATTGGACGAGGCCATGGCAAGGCAATATTGATCACATGGGAACTTTGCCCTCAAGTTCTAGCATTCAACTGGTGTTCACGCGATAGTTCACACGCTCATAGGCAGTGGAGCTCTGGGTTAAAAATTCGCGCGAGTAACGAGAGAGGCCTCGTTTCAGGGTTAGAAATTCACCCGAGTAGCGAGGAAGAAAGCCTCGTTAGTATGAAGCCACTATATCAATTCGAATGATAAGTGTTCTGGTACAGTTGGCTTATAACCGTCTTAAAATATTGAGTTAGGCTCGATTAAGCCACAGAACAATTATTAGGTATTACAACGACTAGTTGTTTTTTTTCCTTTTTTTTTTTTTTTAGCAAACTAGAATAATCCATCACGTAATGGTAGAGTAGGAAAATGTACCTCTTCCACACATGGATGTGTATATAAAAGCAACAGAGAAAGTTAGACAGTTTTAGCTCCTGCTTCGCCTCGAGCATGTTTATGAAGTGCTATTTCCGGAAAGAGATATATCTTGAGAATTCTTGGACGGAGTAAATTAAACATTTAAACCGCTCATTCTTTCCCCTGACTCCCCCCTCTCTTTTCAACAATGCTTCTTGATCTTCGCTGGCCCCTGAGTGGTGAATACAGGCAAGATTAATTTTCTTTCGAGGTTTCTTTTTTTTCCTTTTGTCCTTTTGTCCTTTTGTTCAAGATGGAGGTCTCATCAACTGGCTTCTACCAGGGTTGAAGAGCTTCGAAACCGAAATACAGTTTTGGCCATATCCTTTCTAGTTTTCTTCGTTCGGAAGCTGAAGATATGATGGTCGGTCTCTCACCCCAATCCCTGGCCTAATCTAAACCCCAGTCTTCTGAACTACGCGCTGCGCTGGAGAGCATCCACGTCTTCCCGCGTTGGAGTAGGGATAAGCTACCTTCCCAACCTCTTGAGTGGATATGTGTTCAACGACAGGCCAAGTCGGCCATAAAATGAGTCGAGTTACGGCGCTTTATCTACACACGTTTGTCCCAGGGATGCTAACCCCCTCTTCCCTCCTAACTCCGCGTCTTGCCAGGTTTTCCTGACTGATAGCTAGTACCTATTCTCCTGTGTGGGGAGGTGAGCTTTGAGAGAAAAGGGTCTTGCTACACAGCGACCGCACCAGGGCTTGAACAAAGACCTAATGATAAGGAGTCTGGCGCCAGGCCTCCTTGTCACCCCGGCACACGCCATGTGACAAAACGAAGAAGGAAGAACACTGTGGTGTGCACGACACGTACGAAGCTTGAAATGTAAATAGGATAATCTTTCAGCAACCAATTTAATGTTAGTTAATCTGTAGGTACGTTTTCTTAAAGAATCAAATTAAGTTTGTTTGATTTCACTCTAAGAGCCCTCAAATTGTAACTTACTGTCATGAAGGACCCAAGATTTATGTATCTTCACGTGTTTCGGACAAAGAACGTCACAGAAACCACGTAGGAGATTCAAATAGACTCTGACTAAGGAAAGTAATTAAATGGAAAACTTTTGTACTTTGAGAGAGGCTTTCTAGCCTGTAGGTAATTTCGCCGGCAATCCTTGTCTATTAGGTAATGTTATATTAATATTTTTAACAGTTCATATCAGATTTGGAGTTACATTACAAAACAGCAAACAAAAAATCAGTCGCGATAAAAAAATAAAACAAAAAAAAATATACAAAACACCGGAAGACGTAAAGTCAGAAACAGGAACGCGTGCATATGCTTTCACAAACTGAAAAGTTCCTGAACAACTTCGGTCGCACAACTGTTCGTCGTAGCTCGTAGAGCATTAAGTAAAGATATATGTTTCACGACCGTGAAGTCCCATGCACCGTTGTCTAAAAAAAAAAAACTTATTACTTTGATTTAAATGCACTAGTTAATGCCATTATACCGATCATCCCTCCTTTTAGTTTTCGTCTGGCATTAAATTCGTTCAATTTGTCGAAGAACTTCTGGTCCATTTTGTCCCGTTTAGCAGCCTTGCCCTATGAAGGACAAAATCAAAGTTAAAGAGATTAATCCAGTGGCGGATCCAGGGGGAGGGTCCGGGGGGTCTAGGCCCCCCCTATCAGACCTGACGCTTACAACTTCGAGACTGAAATTCTTACTCCGCAGGATCGTATATCACTTTTTAACTGGCTGATTTTTTAAATTAATGAATCCAAGTAAAAGGTAAGCGACCAAGGAATTATAACGTGCAACCGCGACTGGTGGGAGGGGGTGTGGGGGGGGGGGGGTGTGGGGGAGAAGTAATTTGCCTCAAAAGAGTCCAACAGTCCTTTCTGAACCAAAGTTTGGATTCCCCGATGAAAAATTCCTGGATCCGCCTCTGCAATCCAAGTAAACCATAATGTTGCATCTATCAGTTTTAAAAGAAAAGTGCACAGCCTTCCACAGCCACTCAAATGAAGCTCGACTGGCACAATTTTTAAAAAAAGTTTCATTGACAGATTGATTGACATGGCCTTAACTTATGCAACTAAGTACAACGTGCTCAATACGAGTTTTTGAACAAGACAGGTATCGAACAACGAAAGCTGAGCCAGGGTTCAGTGACAAGTGAAACTTTGAAGCATCGCAGATCTCAAAATAAAGAAAAAAGGTTTGACAGTAACCATGCAAAAGTCAAGCTTTGCACAATCACTTGTAAAACTCGCTTGATCCGGATCCTGTGATGTAGGTGGCTTGGGCACGAAGTAGGCATTTATAGATTATTCTAGTAAAAGTGGCATATTATGCTAGTAGCATTGCTTTTTGTTTGGCCAAATTATGCTAACATTATGCTCTTTTTTCCAAATTATGCCACCGTTTTTTTAAATTATGCTCTTTGAAAAAATGCAAATAAGTCCAAAAGATATATTTTTTAACTAGAAGCCGTTCGTCTACAGGAAAGAAACGCAACAAATCCACAATGAATTTCAAATAAACATGTGGTTCAGGTTAGACCCAGGCTTAGTGCTTCACAGTAAACTACAAATGCTACTAGTTTAACTAAAACTTTAAATATCGATTAAGGTCACCAAGTGCTTGGGACTAAAGACAAAAAATTATCAAATAATGGCATCAAAAATGATCTGATAATTATCAAAATGCGCAAATTATGCTAGCATTGCTACTTGGCAGAATTTATGCCAGTTTGCTCGAATTATGCCAAAAATTATGCTAGCATAATCTATAAATGCCTAGCACGAAGTACCAAACTATCCCCATTCTCCACCCTACCTATATCCACGGCTACGTCGTTCTAAACAACTAGTAAAGGCTCACCTGTACCCAAGGATGCTTTAAGCATTCCTCTGCTGTCAACCTCTTACTAGGGTCCAAAACTATCAACTTACGGACAAGGTCCTAATGAGAGACAATGGTAACTAAGTAATGGTTTGAACTCTTGCAAAGAAACTCTACTAAGGGATTCTTTGCCTGTTTAAAAATTGGATGGGTAGATGCTGTGAATAATTTTCCACCTTTTTTTTTTCCACAGACAGTTAACTGCAGTAATTAACAACTTTCAGGAAGACATACCAGAGCTATTAACTTCAGAACGATCCCATTTTATTTTTTAATCACGCTTAAATGTATGTTAAAAAATATTTCAAAACCATCACAAGAAACCAACCTTTGCATTTTCGGAAACATCATCCCACCATGGAGTAACAAATTCATAATCACACTTTAAGATCCTTTGAAACATGGCTTGATCACCCCGTTCATCATAAAATGGCTCAAAACCACACAACCTGGATGAAAAATAAACAAATATAGTTCAAATCTAAGCATTCACATCCTAACTTCAGCATTTATATTCTCCATACTGTTGTTTACACATTTCCTTTGGAAATGACACAGAGAATTTATTAATAAGAGATCAAGAGCTTTTCAATTTGACAATCATTTCCCTAATTCTTGCAAGCTGTGATACCTTAATTCCTTCATTCCACTAATTTATTCGTGTTTTTCTCGTTGCCACGTTGCCACCAATAACGTAGCTCTATTTTCTGCCTTTAAAAGCACACACAACCCACAATTCCTCTATTCGCTCCGACGAAGGGCTAACGCTCGAAACGTCAGCTTTTGTAATCGTTACGGTGGCCAATTTACCATTTCAACTTTGTTGATATATTCAAATTATTACCTTAATAAGAAAATAGGGTTTAAAGTGCACCTAACCCCTACATTTTTTTCGTTTAAAAAAATCTTCATGCTTTGGTGAGTATCTCTTCGAAAAAATTTTTTGATTTGGTCAAATCCCTAAATTTTTGTGCCCCGTTGAAGTACGGAAAATCGCATTAAAATCATCGCCATTTTGACTCACGACCGTGTTTCAAGGATCAAGAGTCTGGCAACTAATGTGACGTCACTTCGAGAACCCAACAATCTGTATTTCGCGCCATTTTGCACAGTTCACTGGTTATGTTTGGAAGGTTAGATCGATATTGGTCGCAGATATATGCCGCAGAATGAATCTAGTGCTAGAAGGGCTTTCGCAGGTCGACGACTGGCTGAGAATTCCTTGAGCGTCTTCTCAAAGTGACGTCACAAGTGTACTCTGCCCAGATCCCCATTTACGCGGTCGTGGTCCATTCGGATCTCGACTTCAACAGGGCATAAAAAAATGAGGATTTAGCCAAATCCAACAATTTTTTCGAAGAAATACTCACCAAAGCAGGAAGATTTTTTTAAGTGAAAAAAGAATTTAGGGGTCAGGTGCACTTTAAGAATCCAAAATCAAATAACTTTAATGATACCTTCCTCAAATGGTAAGTATTTTAATTCATAGAATCACTGAGATAATAGAGATGTTCCCATGGAACATGATAAATATTTTAATTCATAGAATCACTGAGATAATAGAGATGTTCCCATTGCCTGAAAATTCATTATTTATTGCACCAATAAACCCACATCCATCTTCTAAAAGCAACCTGCCACACTCTCTATGGGTCAATCATAACCAACTAAATACACTACTTGGGATGTTGGTAGAACACTAGGACAGTTTGCCAACCACAAATGACTCATAAGTGTAATTTACAAACTCCAACATCTCACTTGGGTTACATATGTGGGCAAACTTAAAGAATGTGCTGCCTAAATACAGCCTAAATAACTCTCCTACCCAGACCCTCAGCAGCCAAGCAGTAATAGCATAGATGAAAGACAGGTACATAATAAAGCTAACATTCAATCATGAATTACTCCTTGCATTCTACCTTTGAATTATATGCAAAAGGAGTACTGCAGTAAATGGTTTGAACCCGGGGGTAACATGTGAAGGTGTAGTCTGATCGTCCCGGTGAGTGTAGTCCTGAGAAGGACTGTTGTCGGTGGTAGTGACTGACGTTTCGACAACCTGTGCGGAAGTCATCATCAGAGTCAAGTGAATGATTGTTGTCAGTAGACGATTGTTGTCAACAATCATTCACTGACAACAACTGATTGTTGTCAGTTCTACTGACAACAATCATTCACTTGACTCTGATGATGACTTCCGCACAGGTTGTCGAAACGTCAGTCACTACCACCGACAACAGTCCTTCTCAGGACTACACTCACCCAGACGATCAGACTACACCTTCACAAAAGGAGTACTCTTATCTGCCTGTTTGGTAGGTAAAGCCTGCTTACAAGCCAGGTGGCCCATTGGTGCAGTGTTTAAATCCAGTTTCCATAGCATAAAGCGACTAAGAGTATTTCTACTCCCCCCTGGATGGGATGCTAGTCCATTGAAGGGTTACCCCCCAGCATTAAATTTGCTGTTACTCATTAACTCCTAGGTGAAGAGAGGCACTGTGAGAGTAAAGTGTCTTGTCTAAGAACACAACACAACGTCCCCTGCCAGGGCTCAAACCTGGACTGCTTGATCCGCAGTCAAGCGCACTAGCCATGAGGCTACTGCGCCTTCAATATCTGCCTGTTTAACTGTTATTTAATATATATTTTTTGTTTTTTTCTTACTGAATGGATCTACTATATGTCATCTGCTAATCGCTTTGCATCGCCCATAGCAGTTTAAAACAGAATTGCTAGTAACAATTTGAAAAAGATTGCACATCACTCACAGTATATAAGCAATAACACCAACAGCCCACATGTCAACTTTAGTATCATATGGATTGCCCTTGAGAACTTCAGGAGCTAAGGAACATTGAGACATAAACATTAATTATAATGTAAATTGCTACAAATCAACATTTGTAGGTATGGCAGATATTTGCAAGGAATACAAGACCTGATCACAACTATAAAAAAATTACATACATGCAATATATACATACAATTCTGATTGGTTACACATTATCATTGCTAGCACAGTTACATTGCATCATATCTTTACTTATCTAAACTCAAAAGATTTTCAGTGAGCACAAATTGGACAATAACTGGATTTGGTCGTTGCAGGATAATTTTTTGTAAGAATTATAGAGGCATTGATTATTGCAGCTACATGTTAGCAGATAACAAAATCCTAACATTTGTTGATTCTCAACAATAACTTAGGCTCAACTTCATCTTGAATGTGATATATTAATACACTCCATCTAGGGAGTAACTTGTATGACCAATAAAGAAATATGATTTGACCACAAAGTTGGGTGGAAGGAAAACAACGAAATTAAGTGTTGAACAATTTGAATCAGTTTGGATAAGAATATTATAATATTCTTCTTCAGGAAGCATACCTAACAATTAATAACAAAGATCAAACAGTCTCAAGATTGGCATGTTTACTAACCACAGTATCCAGGGGTTCCACACACTGTTGCTGTATTGCACTGCTCACCATAAAGCATCTTTGACAACCCAAAATCTGCAATTTTTAAGGCTGAGTCTTCCTTTTTATTAGCGTACAAGAGATTTTCTGGCTTAACACAAAAAGAAGTAAATGTAACCAATAAGCATTTGCTATAGAACAATGAAGCATATGAGAGTGTTTGGGTCTGTGAGTCTTTAAGGTAAATAACTAACAAATTTACCAGAATATAACAACATCAGTGTACATAAACAAAAAGTTGTATGCTTTTTTTTAAAGTACATTTCTCAAACAATTTACAGTAGAATACAATAGATTAATAAAAGACACATGAAGGTTTTAATCCTTTCAATACCTTAAGATCTCTGTGAATGATTTTGTGTTTATGAATATACTGAAACACAATGCACACAAAAGAAAAATCAAAATTCTTGTCTGGAATATTTATCAGGAGATGTATGTTAAAATAGATTTCATGTTGCCATGCATCTGTTCAGTAACAAATCAAAAATTTTGTAAAAATGTGGTGAAGCCTGTTTACAAGCCAGGTGGCCCATCAGGCCAACACTTAAATCCGGTTTCCGTAGCATAAAGTTACTAGGAGCATTTCTACTCCCCCCCCCCCCCCCCGGATGGAATGCTAGTCCATCACAGGGTTACCCCTAGCATTAAAATCACCGGTACAGTCAAACCTCCATTATCTGGACCTGTTGGGACTTAGCTAATCAGTCCTGATGATCGAGAGTCCAGATAATTGAAAATATGAATATTAATGAGACAATAATATAAACAAAAGAAATAAACTAAAGAGAACACACTTTAAATTCTAAAAGTCTGCTTCGATGACTCTCCGAGTGCTTGATCTTTTGAAAGTGGAGGAGGTAATGCGCTGTTTTAAATGCACTTTTCCTGAATTTAGACATAATCTCTGAATTTTTTTACCTCATAAAGTTTGGAAGATCAAAGCTCATTAATAATCATGAAAAAAATGTGACCAGAGAAAAAGTCCAGATAATCGAAAAGTCCGGATAATCGAGGTCCGGGTAATCGAGGTTTGACTGTACCTATTTTTCCGCAATAGTCACAGATTAATTTTATGCTTGAAATAGTTTCATATCAAACTGCAATTCCAGATTTCTTATGACACTCAATTTAGGAACAACTATAAAATAGTCACATACTTTAATGTACTTACAGCTAAAGCGTCGCATATCTGTCTGACTGCATCGGCTGCATCTTTTTCAGAGTAATAACCCCTTTCTACAATTCTGTAAACAAAACACAAAAGAAAATTAAAGAAGAACCATCAATGGGACAAAGAAAATGGACTGCATGTTATCACTTTGGAGTTGAGAGCAGATAGAAGCCTAAGAAAAAGGGCAGATCAAACTCTGTCCAATCATACTGTGCTGGAGATTCTTGGCAAACATGAGCTGAGCTGAGCGGCTGAGCAGCCTAACACTACCATTTCAACTTTGTCGATATATCCAAATTAGTTCATTACTCCCACCGAAGCAGCCCCAAACAGTTTCTTTCGAAACTATCAGCCTTTCAACACTTCAAGGAACACACAAAACCACTAGTTTTGCAGAATGCCTGGTGGCTAGTTGAAGCATTATGGGTATCAAAAAGAGTACTCAGGATTAGTGACAAATCACTCAGATTTGAGATTGAAATGACCAGATAGTGATAATGACAAATCACAAAAGTTGTACTGATATCTCCATTCCTTTCCCCAAACTGACAACAACTTAAATCTTGTGATGCCTGAAGCACATGCTGAGCTGTGTTTTATCACTAACAGTGAGATTCCCGGCCATAGCCTTCAACTGCAATGCACTAGCGGGCATCACCTCCCTCCTGAAGAGAGGGGGGGGGAGTTATGGGGACATGCTCCCTTAGAAAATTGTGAAAAAGGGAGGTAGCTAAGATATACATTCTTTTATTGTGAGCAAGAATTTTTACTGATGAAAAATGTTCAGATCAATTACAAAGGGAATTCACTATGAAAATAATATAGAGAATAAATAATATGTAATAAGAAGTCTGCGTTTCGATTTTCCATGTTACAGTGCTCGATACATAAAAGTAGTCGAGTGCAATATATGTTGAGTTGGGAAAATACAAAGACTACACTTTCATCCCTTCAAGCCTGTTTCATGGTTACTCACTCATCATCCGCCTCCCGGTTAGCTCAATTGGTTAGAGCGCTGGACTGTTGTGCGGGAGGTCGGGGTCGATGGTTCGAGCCCCGGCCAGACCAACACTCAAGGTCTTAAAATAACTGAGGAGAATGCGCTACCTTTCTATAATGTCAAGAAATGGATAGACATTCTAGTATTCTCGGATAAGGACGAATAAACCATAGGTCCCGTCTCCTGTATCTATTAATTAGTTAATTTAGTTAGGCAGGGGACGTTAAAGAACCCACTCACGAGATTACTGTGACGTGGTCTGGCCTGTTTACTGGGAATTGGGGGGAGGGGGCATCTTCAAATAATAAGTTTCCTTGGATTGTTTGTAAACTGCTGATGCAGTCCAGCCAAAGTCCCTCAAAAGTGTTGTGATGTGCATTTGATCATATCCACATGTTAATTTGTGCAATATAAATATTGAATTATTATTAATTATTATTATATCAGGGGATGTTTTGTTTGAGTGATGGTAATCACAAAACAGGCTTATAAGGATGAAAGCATAGTCTTTGTATTTTCCTAACTCAAAAGAATATACATTATATAATATATATATATAATTATATAACATGCATAATTATATATATATATATATATATATATATATAAATAAATGTGGGTAGAGTCTACCTTGGCATTAAGTGCTCAATGCTGTAGTAGCACTGCTAAGCTAATTAAGTATACCTTTAGAGGACACATTGATTCTCTGTAACTCTGAGTTTTGTGCCTAAGCACTCATCAGAAATATATATATATATATATAATAGAAATTCAACTAAATCAGCAGTTGGCTATCTCAAAATCAACAGTTTAGATCAGAAACCTTAAATGCGTGAGAAATGTGATTATCATAATAGTTTCAGTGCAATAAATTTGAATTTGTTTGCGATTAACAGACGTCCCAAAATCAATGCATGAGGCTGGAGAGCTCTGGCTTAACTGACAACACTCACCTTTCAAACAGTTCACCTCCTTCAACAAACTCAAGGACCATGTAAATATGTGATGGCGTTTCAAAGATCTCGTGTAACTGAATCTAAAAATAAAAAAATGTTACTCCACTTTATTTAAAATCACCAAAATATTTACAAACGTTTGATAAAAACCCTAAAAATCAAAAAACACATTAAAATGTCCATCAGAAGCTAAGAAAAACACACCTCGTCTATGTTTACTTCTCGAGCTTTTCGATAATAATAAAGATGATAATAATGATAATAAAAATGATTATAGTGATAACGATGATAACAGTAATTTTAAGTCTCTTGACAAAGGAAATGCAAAGTCTTCAAAAGTTCAATGCAAAAGAATAAGAAAAATTTACTATAAAAATAATAAAAATAATCTATAACTGATGAGTTTAATTATAATAAATCATAATTATAGTAGTAGAATTGTAAATGACCTCTTAAATACTCATAATCTTGTTGAACCTATACAACCAATAAATGTATTTCTTACCAATATTTAATTAGTGCAAGAGTAAAATATACTTACAATATTGCAGTGCTGTTTCATGTGTAAGAGGATGTCAATTTCAGTAGCAATTATTTTTTGATCAACCTAATAAAATTGAAAAAAATAAAATCAGGATTCCCAACTTCACATTCTTACAAAGTCACTACCTGAAAACCTTAAAACATAGCATGGTTGCCCAGAGTAACATTTCGGTTGTCAGATAAGAAAATACCCTTCTGGAAAATTTATATAACTTACTTAACCACTTATCATGTAGCAATTGTCTTTGAAGTAAATAATCGGATCCGCTCTCTGGCTTACATTCATTTTTTGAGAATTTGCACGCAATATCTCAGGGCATAGTGCTATGGTAGCCCAGGTGAATTAAAGAGGCAAACTTTTACCAAAGGTAAATAGCAAAACATGAGTAATATTTCATGTTTATCTCACCTTGCCTTCAGACCATCAAACCAAGTTCTGAAGACAATTTCAGCATATATTTCTAATTGACCACTGCGTGAGCACAGGTCACCATTAGTAACTTACAATGCATGCTATAAATTTGGTTGCCAAATTTCTTTCATTGCTATGGTGACCAAAACAGTCGCAGTAATAAATTAAACAAAAACATACAATTATATGCAGCAAAGAGGTGTAGCTGGTATCAGAATGGTTCACAAAGTACTTGAGTCTTTGCCTTGTGGTTACTTTTATAACGACAGAAAATTCTCATTGTGCAAACTTTGAAACTTATGAAACACCCTTAATTTCCTGTTCCTTCATATCCTAATTAAAAACGTTTGACAAGATGGACATGTGACTGTCTAGCAATCTAAACATGGTCCTTGAAAATGACTCTATGCAATAAACATTAAAAGTCATTAAATTAAAATGAAATGTTGTATTTGCAATGAAACAAAACAAAAACAAACAAAGTGATTTTGAAGATTAAAGGACATTTATCAATTAACGGTATAAATAATTATCTATAAATATCCATTCCAATTATCCACAAAAACATGATTAATTGAGATAACTGCCAACATCCTGTAATAAATATGACATGAAAACCATCTGTGGTTTAGGTAGTATTTACATGAACCCCTAATCCCATAAAAACAGACATATTTAAAACAGAGATATCTAATAATGTTCTGTAATTAATATGTCTGGGTACAAAGTTCTGCCAAAGGTTTCATGCTTTGTATCAACAAAAGCTTCTCAAAATGAAAAGAAAAGATGAAATGCTGTCATTATTTGTACAGCTACAATCATGCACAGACCACCTGTAAGAAGCTGAAACAGAGCCACCAAATAAGTCTAAGCAATGTAAGAAATTGTAGTTGCCTGACTCAGAACTACAGGAGTGATTCACACCCAACAAACAGTGGGTTAAGCTTCTGACTCTTGGATTTTTTCCAACTACTGCATTCATAGCCAAGTTTTTTTTAATTAAACTTCTCAGAAAAGCATTCAAAAAATTAAAATAAAATATTTTTACAACCAAAAACTAGTTTTTAGCCTAGCACATTTCTTTCCAAAGGAGAAAAACAAAGTCATCTACAATGATGAGAACCACAGAGAGACCTTAATTCTGGCCTTTGGTTGCTGAATAACATGAATGGCACAAATTGATCTATGGATATTGAAACCTTACTACCTATTTTAATTACTTATTTTTCCTATGCTAGAGGTCTCTCTTCAGTTAGATAACATCTCTAGTTACCTGTTGGTTATCTGGCAGTTTTGGTGTTCACATACACATCAAACATGTCCACATACACATCAAACATGTCCAATGTCCGCAACCACTGCCTCTACGCAATTCAGGTTAACTAAGTTTAGTTCCCTTTTTGAAAAACTTTCCACTCAAATCTCAGCACTCAACATAAGCTTCGAAAGCCTTGGATTTCAAATTCACCAACTACCTCATCATTACTTCACCCTGCTAGTCTCTGGAGAGATGTTCAGGAGGTTTCTCCTAGCTTGCAACGTTAACACTTTTTCACACAAAAAGGTGATGTAAAGAAAGAAAAATATCAACTGATGGATGCTGTTTAATTTTCCACCAGATTCTTAATGTTAAAACTATGAAAGAAGTATGACAGGCAGTGCAAATAATTAATAGTTAGATCTGAGGAATGAAAGAGTTAAAATGTTGATTTAACAAAAAAATTCGATTTTTTTATAGGAAAGAGAACGAGTTCAGTAAGAAATTAATAATTAATAATTTAGTTTTACTTACGAGTAAATATACTTCGAATTCCCACTATTGTCCATCATGAGTTCAAGCAGTTTGCAAAGAAAGCTAAACAAATATATCTCCTTTTCATGCCATGAACAATAGCTTGGAAATTAAACCTTTGCAGTGCATAATACTAAGGCACAGTAGATGTAAATAAAGGTTGAGCATAAATATTCACGAATTATTCATCTCGTTTTTGTCAAATTCTTGAACAGACAGGATTACTCAAACCCTTACTTGGTTAACCAGGAGTTTTCAATAGAGCTCACCATTAAAGTGTTGATTTCTCACTTGTAAAAAAGAAAAAAGAGATCACATTCTATGTTAAGAATTCAATAAGTCCCTTTGATCAACCACCATGCATTTCTATAATATTGGCCTCGTCAAAAGGGATCATGTACAAAATCTGTATTGCTCCAGCTAATTTTGTTTATCTGTGACATTGCTTCACCTCCGAAAATATTTAGTCTGGCACGGCTAAAGAAGTAAATCTCGTAGATCTGGTATTTTAATTAAACTGTATGAATCGAGGACTTCTTCAAGAAGAACGGTGACAAGAAAAATTACAAATTCCCTCCGTAAACTCCTTTGATCGCATACGGTGTTGATGACGTGAGAACGATCATTAAAATATTTCAACAAGTGCCGGCGTTTGAACTATTCAAGAAGCAAATGTACTTAAGATTGTTAATGCATTCAATTGGTGAATAATAACGAGCTTAAATACAGCAATGAGTGTAGCAACTTCAGAGTCGCTCCTAGGATGATGTTTACAACTAAACCACACGCATGTATGAAACGATGGGCGTTCTTTTTCTACGGCGCTTTCATTTTTAAGACCAAAGATCAATCGATTTTATTTTTTCCACCACAACTAATCAGTATATACTTGTCTCAACGTGTTTAGTCTAGCATTTTCTCCTTAGCGTCGATATCGGAAAAAAGATACAGTGTATAATTTATACATTAAAAGTTACTAAATAAATGGAAATTTACTGTTATGTTTCGCAAAAAAAGGGCAAAATTTATACCTTTAAAACGAATCTAGATACACTTTGCAGAAATCTAAGGAGCTTAAAAGGCTTACTTAAGCACCTGTAGGATACTTTCTGTGACGAAAGTGTGCAACTTTATAAATAAAGAACCACAATGACATGGCAACTAACTCGCCCTAACTACCGCGTTCCCCGCTGTTGAACCCTTTGACAGACAAATTTGCAAATGCAGCTTTACATACACAAACTCAGCGAGATGCCGAACCCTACCGAAAAAAAATTCATCGGTGTACAGTCCTTCAGCTGTGCAAAATAAAAAAAACTAAAACTTTAGGATTCACTTACTGTTCTGGTTATTATCTTAATAGCGTACTCATTGTTGGTTCCCTTGTGCCGGCCTTTCTTTACCACAGACGAGGCTCCTCTGAAATTCAAAACAAAACAAAAATGAGCTTTTGTAGACCTGATCGATCGACGAGAGCACACATGCCGAATGTTGCTATAGTTTCTTACAATGGACGAACACATGCGCCAAGGACCCTGTCAAAGCGAATTACTGCAAAAGCGAAGGCAATAGTTCAACGAAACAAAACACCGCACAAGCGATTCGACGAACCTTCCAAGTTCTCCGTCTTCGATGGTATAATAGTCATTAATGTCTCCCTTTCTGGAGTTTTTGAACAAGGTCTTCGCCATGTCTGAGTGCCTGTTGGGCTCTAGCGGTGCGGATCCCAGCCACGGATAAAGCTCGCCTACTGTCTATCGACTTTCACTGAAGGGCGAACTATTTGGAATAAATTAACGATTAACCAACATCTTCAGCTGCCACAAATTGATGAAAAGATTTAATGACGTCACAGATCTTTCCGGGGGGTTCGCTATGATCTGTTCCTGGAACATTAATTCGCAGCAGCGATAAATCTAATTATGCTATCTATTTCTCATTTTTGATATTGTTCGAGTTTCATATTTCTCCAGATGCTAATGGCCTCTTTGTCGCTCTTAATTGTCGATTCAATTTTGGCCTTTTTTCGTCTTTGCAATTTTTTAAATTCATTTCTCTGCAATTTTATTTTTTAGAGAAACAACATTTTATCGGTATGGACGTTGAAAGTTTTGCCCACGACGAATTTTTGTGTTTTGGTTGGTTTCTTAAAAGTAATTAACGGGAGTGCGAAAATATTTATTCAAACATCGGGTTACAAAAGTTAATAATGTAATGGAAACACAACAAAGAAGGAAATGAGCAGCTAAACCTGTTTGAGTCCTTCCACCCTCTGTGTTAGCTCCACATGCATTCTTCGCGAAAGCTGAGAAAAGGAAAAACAACATCAAACATGTCCAAATATGCGGACGAAATTTATTGAACTAGATCGCTTCCAAACCTTCTCTATTTATCCAAAGAGATCATTTGCATTTCATGCAGACCTATCTGTCGCCATTATGCATATTAATTGCTAGATATGGATTAAAAAACTGCGCTCAATATTTTTCCGGAAGCGTAGCCCTTCCTGGTTGTGTAGTCATTGATTGTATTCTTTTTTGCCGGAAATTTGTCAGCACATCCAGGGTTGGCTTGTCCCGATTTTCGGTTTTAGCAACCTCGAGCAAATTAGCCTTTTCTGAGCACATATTAAGCGCGAAAAAATTCACGATTTCATTAAAAAAAAATCCTTTAAATTATGCAAATTTCTTAAGTAGTTAGCCGTGACCTTACACATGGACACAAATGAACCATGTGTTTTGTTCCGTTAGACTTAAAAGTATCCTTAAATTTCGCCCATATTTGCGAGCAACTCTTTGAAGCTTCGTGTAAGATCACTTTTACTCGACTTTGGATCAAAAATTTCTCTCACTCCTGTTGTGGAGTGTTCGTGGATATGTTGAAATTTCGAAGCTCCCACCAGAGCTCCGCGAGTAGAATCCTTGTGGGGCACAGTGAAGAAAAGGGAAACTGGGCACTAAAAAGAGGTGAGATTGAAGATGATTGAAGCAAATGTGGAATGGGGCGTTGAGGTTTGTTTCATGGTTTCTTTTTAATTTAAATGATTTGTCATTGACTCGTATTGCTTGATACAATGGATGACACTCTGAGTCAGTTCATCGCTCAGACTGGGACAGATCCTAGCTTGGCAAGAGACTTACTGGAGAGTACAAATTGGAATGTTGACGAAGCGCTCTCAGCTTTTGAAGCGCTTTCGCTTGGCTGTTCAACGACGCCAAGCGAAGGACATTGTGGCGATAATAATCAAATTACGAGTGGAAAAGCCAAACGGGGGTTGTCGATGGTCAATGCTGACATCGTTGGAGAAGCTAGGTATAAAGTGATGGAGGATAAGGTGCCAGGTACAAATGAGAGATACGAAAGATTTGGAGAAATGTCCGATTTCACATTCGTTTTACCAGATTTAAACAACTTCCCTGAAGAATTAAGCGAGTTCCTCCGAACAGATCTAATTGAAACCTCGGCTTTAGTCGCTTTGGAGCAAGCAGGTAAACTGGAATTCTGACTTTTTGCCTTTATTTTCTGCAAATAATGTAAAACTTACCAATTGTTCGTGTAGGTAGCGCAGATGTAAACAGTAAGGCATATAGGCTTATTAATTAAATTTACATCCTGGTAAATAATTTCATTCCAACACATTTGTAAGTTTTGTAAAGCTTGTAAAAGCCTGTTTCCATTCTCGCTTATTTTTATTTTAAGTTGCGAGTCGAAAGCTCAGCTGATGTCGTAAGAATTTGATGCCTTTCATTTCCAAAGGGAAAGCTCCCCGCATCATTTTTTCCAGCTGCACAACTCGTCATGGGAGTCCACTCGTGAATGGGACGAGGTTACTCCTGACGGGTAAAGATAATTTACGAGTAAACAACTACAAAATATCTTTTGATTGTCCAGTTTAAGGCTTCTGACTCATGGTAGCTGAGTCAGAAGTAAGTTTTTCAAGACATCAAACAATGCTCTCTTCAGGTGACCTTAACACTCTTAGTTCCTGTCTGCATTGCAATTCTAATGATGTTAGTGTGGGGAATTCGGTATTGGATCAACTTAACCCTGATTGATGTTTTTCTTTATTCTCATTACTTGTCTGCTTGATTTGGTACTGATATTGTAAGGAGAAATTCTGTCTTGGTCACTCATGAATGGGAGTGAAATGGTTGGAAAGTTGTAGAAGTGCCCTTTGCATACACCTTGTTCAGGAGTATAGTATGATGAGAGTCCTCAACATCATCTTTTCTCCTTTTATGTTCTATCCTCTTAAAGCTCTTTCAATGATATCATAACCTTCCAGTGAAATCTCTGTTTCAAACTCTCATCCTCATGCAGAATACATCTCAAAGTCTTTCACTGTTGTTTGTGTTATTAGTGTGAAATTTCTTGCTATGGCACTTTCTTTCTCTTTGTGCTTGGTTTTTTTTTTTGTTCAATTTTTTTTCTTATCCTTCATGAGCAACTTTTCATCTGGGAATTTTTCAATAGTCTTCTCAGTAGGTGATGTGATACAACAGGTGCCATAAGACACAACATGGTAAATGACATTTTCGTGGTACATCATCCTGCAGTAAATCACCATTGGGCCTTAGTTAATTGAATCAACCAGCAGAAATGTGCAATCCACAATGAACCAAGGTTATGCATACTTTGTTTACTGACCATTTTCCACCTCTCTTTAGGACGGCTGAACTGGTGGGCTGATTCAGGGTTTAGTCAGCGTCTTTTGCCCCTGGCAACAGTGGGAGATGGCAATTGTTTGTTACATGCAGCATCTCTCGGAATGTGGGGATTCCAAGATCGTCTCCTCACCTTGCGCAAGGCCTTATACGATACACTTACAAGTCACTTGGCCAAAGGAGCTATAAAACGCCGTTGGAGATTTCAACAGTGGGAAAAAAATAAGGAGGCTGGTGGACTACTCTACTCAGAACAAGAGTGGGAGAATGAATGGCAAGAAGTGTTGCGCGTAGCCTCTACACAGCGTCGACTGGATCATCAGCAAAAGGCAGCTACAGAGTGCAAAAAAGGAGGGGAGACTGTCCCAACTTTAGCCAGTATAGCTGAGAAGGAAATTGAGGATACACCTGACTCTGCCACGACAACAGATGCTGAGAGTATGGATGATCCATCAAAAGCAGAACAAGAAGGAAATGTTAAAGAGAACACTGAAGATCAGAGTGAGTCACCTGCACCGGATGGTTCAAAAGACAAAATAACTGAAGAAACTGAGATAGGAGCATTTGAAAGCTTAGAGGACATTCATGTGTTTGTTCTGGCGCAGGTTCTGAGGCGTCCAATAATAATCATAGCTGACCAGTTTTTGTATGGATTTGGAGGTGAACCTATTGCACCCATTCCCTTTGGAGGGGTATATCTTCCACTGGAGTGTGATCCAAGTGTATGCTTTAAAAGTCCATTGGTGCTAGCCTTTGATTCAGCACACTTTTCTCCTTTAGTGCCTTCAGAGGAAAAGAAGGACTCCAAGAGTAACTCTGTGAAAGCCTCTGTACCTCTGGTAGGACCAAACTATGATTTACTGCCACTGCAGTTTTCCATGGATCCAGGGGAAGATTTTGTTTGGAGTGACCTGGATGGGGACTCGAGTGTGGCAGAGAATTTTGCATTGAGCATGGATAAAAAGCTGGAACTTTTAAAGAAATATCTACATGTGGAAATAATAAAAATTCCTTGCACAAGCAAGAAAGACACTTCTGAAAACAGCAAGGTGGCTACCAAAGGAGAGAAAGGAGCAGAACCTTCAGGGAGTATTGCTGATAGTGAAACAAAAGCAGAGAAAAACTTGCCATCAAAATCTGCAGAAAAGAAATCTTGGATTGCTACACAAATCATGAAAGTGGGTGTTATGGCAGGTGTAGTAGGAAGCGTTGTCCACAACAATCTCTACGTAGCAAAACTACAGACTGACAAGAAACCACATTACTATGAAAAAATGATTGAAAATTATATTGAATCAGCAAAACTCCGATTTGAAGAAGAGAAGAAATGCCAGGCAAAAGCTGCCAAAAGTTCCTCAGACTCAGGAGAGAAACCTCAACCTTGTATCAACCCTGGATGTCAACTGTACGGAACTTCTGCTACAAATTACCTTTGCTCTGGTTGTTTCAAAACTCAGAAATCCTATAGTGAGAGTGGTCGGTATCTTGAAAGCTCCGCATCAAACAGATCAGCTGTCTCAAATTACAGCAGCAGTGGAATATCAAGTTACTTACCACCTCCTTCGTACTCTGCATATGTTCCTTATGGATATTTTGGTGGCAACAACATGAGAACTCAAAGTTACAACACTCCTTCCACTGATCAGCTGCCTTCTTATAATCATGATGCAATGAAACTTATTGGAGGTAAAGCACCAGCATCTACTTTGCCATCTGGTTCAGTTGTCAACCTTGAACCAACTAGTGGACAAAGTGACAGCACCGCAGGTCAGACGGTTATAAAGTGTTCCTTTAAGGACTGCCAGTTTTATGGCAGTCCAGAAAAGAAGGGATTTTGTTCTGCTTGCTACAAAACATATCAAAAGTCATTGAAATATATGGTAGAAGAACATGAGGACACAAAATCTAAGATTGTCTGAAATGAGTTTTTTTTTTAATGTGGTCCAAAGGAAAGGCAGGGCTCAACATTAACAGTAGCCAACTAGCTACAGCCGGACTAGTAGAATTTCAGTTTTGGCTTGTGGTTTTCAGTTTCCACCAGCCAGTTTGGCTAGTAAACAAAGTGAAGTTGTTGTAACATTTAAGTTGTCACTAGCAACTTGGCTAGTAGGTTGAGAAGATAGTGTCAAGCCCTGGAAAGGTAAACTTAATTGGTACCACATTTATCACCTAATAAATTCTGAGAGTTTATGTGACACTTAATTTTTAGTTATGTGTTTAAACATACCTCTTACTTACTGAGTTTGAGCTCTGTTCTGGAAGTTATGGACTGAGTTTTTGTCATAGATTGGAGCGGAAAAATTGAAGTTCCATAACTTACAGTATCCAAGTGTTTCAAAGCAGGTTGCTCTTCAAACACTGCCTGGAAATAACTCAATTTATGAAGGAGTGCGCATAGCATCTTGCAAATTATTAGATATAGAAGTGTGAGAAGTAGCCATTTTTTTTTTCTTTTCGAAGAGTGTCTCTCACTCACTATGATTTTTATCTAAATGTTTACAAAAAATAATTAATATAAGAATCTGAATGTTTAATGTTGTCATTTAGGAAAGAATATCTAGTAGAATATTTAAAAATTATTTTACTGTTAAGTTATTTATATTTAAACCAAAAGGGTTGCAAAAACCTTGTTGTTTGCTTTATGGTACAAATTTTCATGAATTTGTTTATTTGATTCTTCAGAGTTTCAGAATAGAAGTGATAAACTTTCTTCAATTTTAAAATAATTATGGTCTAGTTTTGAAAACACTTTTATTGTTAATATTCCTTGTTATTTTAGAATATTGCCTTTTTATTGAGAAAAAAATTAATGAATGACACCAAGACGAATTAATTCACATTGCCATTGTAAGAGTGAATTCCAAGCATGTGGGCCAGCATTTTTATTGTTCTTACTATTTTTTAATCTCCGTTGTCTTTCATGCTATAGATAGCTTTAGAAATATAGCCTCGATTTTAAGTGATGTGAACCTCTCAGGAACTTAAAACAAAAAACAAAGGTCTATGATTGTTTGGACAGAAGTTAAACTGAGGATATATATTTAGAGATAAGTTGGACTAGACTGCCTTGATATTAATTAGGTATCATTTGAGCCATAAGCTGCTCTTTCAATTGGTTTACTGGCATAATAACCTACGCGGGATGTTGGTAGAAACGAGAAAGTTTGTAAATCACGAGCCAAACTTTACGAATGTTCTCTCAACTTCCAAAGTTGGTTGTTACACTGGTACAGTGATAGAAAAAATGGTCTATTGCTTTTATTAAAGGTGGAATAAATGACAGATTTTTGATCAACTAGGGCCCTCCTAGTATCTCGTAGTGATTTCATAAATGCCGATAATGTGGCTGCTATTGATGTACTTGCAAGACAACTGACTCAAATTTAATTACCCAATATGGGTTATTTCTTTGCAATAGGAATTTGAGTGTTAATTGTTATTAGGCCTAATCCCTCAACTCCTGTCTCATCTGGATGTGTTATCAGATAGAAAACAAAAGTTCTGATATCGCGTTTGTCGAAAGTGACATTGGTGTCGTCACGCGTGCTGTAGCACTTATAGAGAGTGCGTTGTGTGACAAAACCAACTGTGGCTGCGAATTAAACTGGGACTAGCGTGACATTTGTCACGAAAGATGTTGGCTCCAAAATTCCACTGCTGAGAACTAAAAATAGGAATCATTCTCCTCCTGAAGCGCAAAGCAAAGAAATGGTGCTTAGGAAGCTTGAACGGTTCTGTTCAACGGTCGTCGACGCTACTTGCCTATTCATCTGAGAAAAGCTGACAAAATCCGTTCATTGGATTTGCATGGATAAGCTGTCGCGACATTGTGTATCCTCAGCGTTAATTTGTCAGTGACCGGAGACGGCAGGTTGGTCATTTCGATTTGTAAGACACGAAATTGACTTCTGCCGGATGATAAGTCCTGGTTCAGTGGCTCGATCAGCCCTTAGTTTAGTAAAAATCGATTTTAACTTCCGTGTAGACCTAGCCTGCAGTACCAGCGTATTTTGGGCGCACGAGTGCATATTTTCGTATTAGGCCGCCATCTTAGATTTGATAACTGTGGAGGATCGGGGAAATTGGGGGAATTTTTTCCTTCCCCTCCTTCTCCCCCGTTGTCCATTTTTCCACTTAACACCTACTTCCTCTGCAAATATTTCCTCGCCCCAATCCTCCACAGTTACCAAATCTAAGATGGCGGCTTAATACGAAAATGTGCACTCGTGCGCCCAAAATACGCCGGCACTGCAGGCTAGTATAGACCACTTTCATAAATGGCTGCTGGATTAATATTCTTTTGTTTAAATTCAAATTTGCCTAGGTGGCCTCGTTCTCCAGTACAAAATTCATAAGAATACATTATCTCAAGCGAGACCACCCAGACAAATTTAAATTTAAACAAAAGAATATTAATCCGGCAGCCATTTATGAAAGTGGTCTATCGTTACCTTCGGAAACACCATCGAATCGACACGAACGGATGTTTACTTAACCGAACTCGGACCAAATAAACCCTAAACCCATTTGAAAAATCGTACGCCTAAGGCAATCATGGAGACAGTTAGCCCACGCATGGAATCGGAAGGGGTTGCATCGCTATCAGTCATCTGCCAAATACAGCCTCCTTTAAACCCGGCCATTACGGCGTTACCGGTCTACCATAATTTACCCGATTTAGTTTGTGGGGTGCCATTACCGCCAATATTCAGCTACTGTTCTTTATAAAATGGTGCTTAAGATATGAAGGCAATTATGTTTTATGCAGCTGATCATTTTATAAAATGGAGCCTTAAGAAATATGGAGCGCTTTTTATGAAGCCTTTCAGTTTTTATGCAGCTAATAATTTTATAAAATGATTAGCTGCACAAAACAATTGGCTTCATAAAAAGCGCTCCATCTTTTTTAAGGCACCATTTTATAAAATGATTAGCTGCATAAAACATGATTGGCTTCATATCTTAAGCACCATTTTATAAAAAAACAGTAGCTGAATATTGGCGGTAATAGCACCCCATAATTCAGAGCCACCCTAAATTGTATAAATTACGACCAATACCCAGCCCCCTCCCTCTCTACGTAAGAAGGCGTGATAGTGCCAAATATCCTCTAACGGGACGATTCCCGACAAAATTCTTTTTACTTCTAACTTGAGCTGAAATTTAAAAATAGCAAAACACTCTGAACTATTTTAGAGCTTCTCATTTGCTTGTCGCGAGAGCTGCTAGCTGACAGTCTTTCGAGGACGGAAGTGGATTTGTTAAATAAAACTGAGCCACCCCCAAAAAAGTGACGTGATGTAACAGCAAAAAGTTGTGGATTTCTTATCGCAGACAGAAGCAATTACCCCCATAATTTTCCATTATTTCTTAGGCTTGATAGGTATTGCCTTTTATTTACTTTTCGTGGGCGTGTAGCTGAAATTATATCAACACAACTGCCTCACAATCTAAAGAGACCACCCCCGTTGTAGAGAAAATTTAAAACTTCCCTTTTCAAAAAATAAAGTGACATTTCGGTTGGATTATGAGCTGGTTTACTTTATAATTATCACAGAATACTTACCTTGTATTTAATTACTTTTCGAGGCGGGTAGCTTTAATGATTCAAGAACAACATGTCTGCACGGAAAGGAAGACCACCCCCGCAAAAGAGAAACTTTAAGGTTTTTGTTTTCGAAAAATGAAGTTAAATTTGGGTCGGATCACGCACGTACTGTTTTAATTAAATATACACACTTATATCTAAATGCACTGGTGAATTTTGAATTTTTTTTTTGGCACTTAGTTTTGGAGTACCGTGGTGAGAGATGTGCTTGGAATTTTATCATAACTGCTTCAGGCAAATAAAAAGGAAACGGACACCTTTTAATTACTTAGATCAAAAGCGTTTATCAAAAAAACACGAAAGGATGAAAATACATCAATAACACGTACTCATTCTTAATGTTAGGACTGTTGAATGAAAGGCAGCTGCAGGTTTGATCTAGAATCATGATTATTTTCAAAATACTTGTTACAAACTGGTAACAGAATAGCTTAAGATTGCGAAATTAAATGTAAGATTTTTGCTGTGTAATCGACGTCGTTTCATGCACTCACGATCGAATGAAATGAAGGCATCGGAGCGGCAGAAAGTTTTCTTAATTCTCTTGCGGCTTTCGTCACAAATGGCTCTCAATGAATTCCCTTAAAAGTACCAGTTATGGAGACAGCTGTTTAGGAGACAAAACTTTGTATCCTTGAGATCTTTCGAGATCCTCACACTAATATCTAACTAAATGGCGAAGAATATTATAGCTATTTATCTGAGATTCGAAAACGTTAAATGGATAAAATAAAACAATGAAAATAATATCAATTTTTTTTCTAGGTAACGGTGTCAAAACCTTAGGTCTGAAGGAAGATATTGTTGGAAAGGCCTCTCGGAATCTGTAGCTGCTACAACTGAATTCAAATTATTTATGCCACATGAAGCGAATTTGCATAGAGGAAACCTCGAAGTTTATAATTACCAAGCCGGAAATTACTAATTTGTCAATAATTCTAGCAGTGAACTGGTGGCCTACTCACACGACAAAATTTCACCACTTAACGGCTAAAAAAAACTTGTTGCAGAAATATTTTATCATTAAGACAATTATCAACTAAGCTAAGCTTTTTTCTCTTGACCAGGACTGAGTCTGCTTGGAAAAGGAGGCAATGAATGAAGGTTGATAAACTGTTGAAGCGAATATTCGCAGATTTGGACCTCCGTTTGAGCTTGCCTGCAAGCAAGCTCGCAAGACAAAGGGTTTCTCCACCCGTGGGATCGAGGAAAAAGACGAGTCGGTGAGAGGTTTGCCAGGGTTCTGGAACCATTGAAGGCCTCTTGCCAGTCCGCATTATATTCTCTGCGGGCGAAGAAACGTTTGAAGCAAAATAGAAGATTGAATTGTAATGGTCGTGCAGGCGAGATGTGTGTTCATTCACTTTCTTCTCCACGCAACACAGCAGTTCCGTTATAAGTTATGAATTTATGACTTTTAAAAGAAAATCGCCTGATTCTTACCGTGCATTCAGGAGATAAAAAACTTTTCCATTTGAACAAGTAGAGCGTAAATTGGACCCCACGTAGCGATATCACTGCGATAAAAACCCCACCAAGTTTATAACAACAGGCGATGATTCACCCTTATTTACGAAAGTCATAGATTTCTAATTAGTACATACCAGTGTCGTCCATTTTTTTTTTCATTTTCTAATTTTACTTTTTAAATTGCTATGGAATTCACCAGGTCATGGAAACGTCTTCCCTAAAGCTTTTACAGGTTCAAAATCGCAACTATGACTGGTAGAATTCATAATTATTGAAAAGTTGTTCTAACGTAATCGATAGTAGAATATAATGAAACATTCACATGTTTTGAAATAAGAGAGCATTCATTCCCTGTAGCTAATATTAGCCGTCATAATAGTCACTTAGAGGCTTGAAATTGTTACGCGTTCCACAAGAAGTAGTATTGTGCATGTTTATCTACCCCTAATAGTCCTTGTATCGAAAGGGGAATGGAACTCGTTGAGAAAAAGGCTCGTCTACTTGACAAGCAAAACCGCTAGCGGAATTAAGCCACCTGTTGAATTCAGGTATGCAAGGCTACCCCAGTTGGCAACTGTTCTCCTACCTAGAATTTTTTTTGTATGATCAACAAAAGGTAATTTGCACCTACGCCGCCCAACCGGAAGTCGACAAAACATCAATCTGTGAAAAAGCATTATAGTGGTTTCCTAGCACGTGTGTACTTTAAACATAAGAGGGCGACCTGGCACTGAGAAGTTTATTTCAGTGCGGGACAAAGTTCGCCTATTTAAATAATGATGCCTTTAAAGACAATGGAGATTTTACAGGATAAAGAATCTCGGCGCGTGGCAGCTGGGTTTATCAATCCAGCACAATATACAGAGAACAATAGCTAAGAGTGGGAGAAAAGCACTAACTTGACATTGCGCGGAATACAGCGAAACTAGCACGAGAAACAGAAAACTACAAAGAGACAGTTTTCGTTGCTTCACGTGGGTTCCTAGCGTCTTCTTGTTGCTAGGAATAATTAGGAATTTATTATAATTTGATTACAACTAAGCCATATTAAATATCGCCTTTGTTTATCTCATTCAAATTCGGCAGCTGTCTGGTTGAAAGATACAACTAGAGGCTCCTCTATTAAAGGTTTCGAGTTATTGAAAGGTTTCTTCATCTTCGACTCAGAGAGCCTGACAAAGGTACCTAGCGCTAGCTGATTCTGTTTAGGGAGGTGTGCTCCAAACTCATCTATCCAGTCTTTAAAAGAAATACTATTCTGTGACCTTAAGACAACCCATGGGTTGCAATAATTGGGCCAAATTTCTATTGTTCAGTTAGGGGCATTGTAACCTTAGAAAACAAAACCCACAGGTCAGGATCGTCTTACAAATTTTGAACTTGGTTAACAATCAGAGAAATGACTATCTTTCACATCAAGACTTCTTCCTCATAAAATTTGAACTTATCTATGAGGAAGTGGTCAATTGGCCGTCATCGAAAAAACATGGAAAAAAAATTAAAAAATTTCCACGCTGATCATGATAAGTGTCATCAAAAAGAAAGTCAAGTTCATGATTTCGAGGTTTCTCAATCTGAAATGAGGCAATCGTGTTTCATCAGTCCTACCCCATTATTCACAGTTGGTCTCTGTTCAATTTATCTTCGTAGTTATTGTTAACCCTTCTTAGCTGTATCCACTTGCCCTTGACATTTCGCAAAATTAAGGAAATTTGCATGTTCAATGAAGCTTAGAATAAAACGATTTGCTTCAAGCAAGGAAGGAACAAATTCGGGGTGACGCAAAACAGATCAAGACCTAAAAATTAAAGAATTTCCCGGCATTGTTAACCTCGTTTGAACAACGGCTTTGAATAGTAATAATTGTCTCAAACCATTTGCTGGTAGTTGTTTACAGAAGATTGCGCGCTTGATATTGCGTAAGAAGGCAGAGAAACAGGAAGCATTTACGTCGACAGGAGTAAACAACTTCAGCTTTCGTCAATGCCAGGCGATCGAGAAGAGGAAGATGAAAAAATATAACCACGCACTACAGAAATACAATCATAAAGGTAATTTTTATTAAATGATTCACCTCACGTCTGCGTGGCCTCACGTCATTTCAAGTTTCAAACAAAGCGATATAATAAAAGGTAGCATGTTTATCCAGTCCAGCTGAATTTCAACACCGGTTTGCCATACGTTCGATTAAAAACTTTCACCGTTTGCAAAAAAAAATATCCTTACTTAAAAAGAAGGGTGTAAGGAACACCTTTTCAACCTACAAAATTACTTTGTGAATATTCTGTGATGTCTAACATTAAAATTTACGATGAAATGCGTCTAAATCATCGACTATTCTCGTTCAAAAATATAAAATCAATGGTCGATTGGACAGCGTTTTTGTAAACTTCTCAGAATATGTCAAATACAATTGTCCGGGAACAAAAGTAATTGAAGAAACCTACTAGCTAATATAACATCATTGGAATTCTATTTTAAAATGTCCCCTACTGATTTTCCATTTATCGCACAGTTTTCGCCGCAGAAATCGACCGGCAAAGCCATTCTTTACAACTGACAGTAAAATTGCACGCGAACTCTCGCACAGTTGTCTCTTTCAACGCGTACCCACCGCGTTCGACTTCAAAAGAACATTGGATTTGTGGGTCTCGCTAGTTCTTTGCGGGATTTCAATCCGTGCGTTTTTGCGTGCTTCGAAAGATGATCACTTCTCATGAAACGCTTGCTGCAGATGCCACAAACGTAGCGTTTCTCCCCCGTATGCGTGCGATAATGCCGTGCGAGTTCGTCAGAGCGAGCAAATTTTTTCTCGCAGCCAGACCAAGTGCAATGAAACGGGCGTTCTCCCGTGTGCGTGCGGAGGTGTGCCTTTAGATGACTGCTCTTGCCGTATTTTTTATCGCAACCGTTGTAGTGGCAAGCGTGAATTTTCTTCTCTTGTTCACTTCTCCGGCGCGAATTTCGGCGCCGAGGCTTTTGTTTTGGTATCGTGAACAGTTCAGAGGGCGTGTCGTCATTACCGTATCCTGTAACGCCACCATTCTCGTTCGGGGTTACATCGGAGGCAAATTTTTCGCGCTCTGTTTCCTTAAAATGTACTCCGAAGCCGGCTCCTGCCTTCACGTTCGATGTCTGATTCGTAGTGTTCCCAAGACATGAATGTTTCTTTATCAGCGAGCACTCTTCTTCCATCGAAGCCAGGATTTTCGCGAACATCAACAAAGGAGACGATGGCGTGTTTTCAGAGTTCACCGGCGCGGGTTTCTTCGGAAAAATTTTTGACATGTCGAGTAAACAGCGCGCCGCAGAAAGTGTATCAAGAGCTACGCTCGGTGAAAAGAAAGCTTGAGCGGCCATCACGCTTCCAACTTCACAAATCGACGCTGTAAGACACCAGACAGGCACACGCAACCCCCAACAAAATTTCCGCAGAACTTTTCCTTTGGTGATTCTCCAGCAACAGGAACAATTTCAGTACCCAACAGAAGAAGGCGGCGTTTAAGGTGAGTGAAACGCAAGCAAGAACTCAAACCGATCAGATTTGCGCGACAAGGACTACAGCTCTTGACGCGAACCAGCGAAGAAGGTTATGACCAAATCATGTGCGTATTCCCCGAGTTTGAATATTTTCGAGTGACGGCAACAGCTGGATTGGGTTGAAAGTGGGTTTTGTTTCCGTTCACTGACAACAAAAGAACCGTTTCCGAGTTCGGGAGGCGTGGCCAACAAAATCCTGCTAAGCTAATTAATGCTAATTTCTGCACAGCTATTGGTCGCTACGTTCCATAACCAAAAAGTACACGTGCTGAAAGTGACAAACATAAATATATATATTTTTATTCTGATGACCTCTCGAGTGCCCTGGTTAAAATTTCGGAAATTCAAATTTCCTTTGTTAAGTTGCCCTTCAATGTATTGCGGACTTCGGGTTGCGTAGTAGCGGAAGACGGGCGCCGACTGAGCTTCATGTCCGTCGTGTTTGCCGCTCATTTACTTAGCGGATTTTCGTGCAAAACAATTTCGTTTACACCTCAAATAGAAGGCGTGAGTCACCGGTAACCCCCAGGGGAGACAAAAAAAAACAAAGCAAAAAGAAAGGGAATTTGAAGTGGCTTAAACCTTTCCTTTGACAAATTCACGAAAAGTCACACAACTAATTAATCAATTTGATGACTTTTGGTGGGCTTCTGCAAAATTTCGAGTTAAAGTTGCTGGTGGTAGTTCACTAACTTTCCTGTCCCTTTTTGATTGGAAAAACCTCAAAATATGTCACGCCTACCTTGTTTATTATAATTGCCTTGCAGGTTAATACACACCTTGGCAACTAGAGAACGGATGTATCACCTGGTGCAGGTTGGTGCTTGGAGGGTGTAGCAGCTCCCCTTTTGTGTCGGCAACAAGGTAAATAGACCGCAGAAAATGTAATTCAACAGGCCGAGGAACAAATACAATTAAAAAGCGGAATGCGATCAAGTGCGAAATCCAAATGCACGTGGAGAGGCATTTTTTAAAGAATATCAAAAGATGGCAACTCTGCACGCGTCCTGTTACATAAGTGTCCAAGGCTAATCAATAGACGACGCGACTCTGAAAGGTCCAACCGAGTTCGATTTACCCAATTAACCTTTATTTCCTCTCAAAATAATTTGGGATCTAATGTGCTGTTAATCGAGCTTAATTCCAGGGTTTTTACACACATCAAAAACTCGATTAGTCCTACAAATTAAGCTTCGAATTAGTCCAGAGGCAATAAAAATAACAAGCGAACATCGCTGTAGGTAAAATTTGGGCGTCGACTGTTATCTTCAGAAGATAATAGTATCAATCAGTCTACCGCGCTTTGAGCATACATAAATTTGACAAAGTGCCAAAATGTCATAAATCCGCCCACTAGTTGTGCGTAGGGAAATTATTCGTTTTCTTTCCAACATTCACAAAGCTGCGTATCGGCCTCTTACAAACATCCCTCCATAAGATGCTTCATTTATAAACTTTCACAATTACCCCGATCTCACAACCTTCGTATGCTCACCATCCCAACTCCTTGGGAGCCTACATCGGGGGAGGGGGGGGGGGGTAATTGAAAATGTTACGTCGCTAGGTTTCCGACACACCTATCCATCCATCACGTAAAGGCCAAGTTTATGCATTCAAATTCTACGTGTTTACAAATGTTTGCATCTACTCGACCTTTGACAGCGCAAACGACTGGAGCGTCAAACATGTACTCCGCGGAAAACAAGGAGCATATATACTCGGGCTAGATCTCGAGTTCATGGGGCAATGATTTGGGGAGCAAGGAACCTTCGTAGAGTGTACACGCAAACCGAGACGATTGTTTCAATCAAAAAAAGTGTCAGCAAATTTGCACGTGAAACAGTTTAATCAACCGCGAAGCTCATTGAAGCTTCTTCATCTACACACCCTAATCGGCTTTCTTCAGGTAACTAGCCCCATAGCAATAGTTGTTGTTGCCTTTTATTTTTTTTTTTTAAGTCAAGAAAGAGATACATGACTCAGAAAAAAAAAAAAAAAAAAAAAAAGATGCACGGTTCCCCATTGATGCATTCGTTGCGTGCACAATCGTTGACAATTGAAACGAAAGATTTCGTGATCATCCTGAGCAATAGTTGTTCCGGAAGTGACGTAGGTAACGAAAGCATTTTGAGGAAGCGTGACTGTTCGAAGAAATCAACTTACTCTGCCTTGTGCTGTTTTAAGATTTTTAAATGTTGTCTGAAACATCGGATATCAGCTCTCCGAATGGTTAGTGGAAAACTTCTTTTACGAGTGGATCCCAAACGAGAACTGCGAGACAGAAACATTTATTTGAGTCCCCCGGGATGAGGGAGATCTGTTGACACTAAAAGAGGAATTCCGCTTTTGCAGCGTCCTTAAATGATGAAGGGCCGCCAAAAATGTCTTCATATTGCTATAAATAGACGGGATCATTTCGTTTTTCTGAATAAAAAGGATGGATGTTTAAGATCGGAAATGATTGTCAATAGCTATTCTAATGGTGCCTAAATAGTAAACAAGGCTTTTGTTGTCTCAAATGGATCATACAATCCAGAATAGAGGCATTCTTTTCATTCCTCTGTCAAAATTTCACTCCGGCAAATGTCTGCAACATTCTCCACACGCGAATTAAAAAGAAAAATCGGCCACACCCTAGGGCTCTCAGATCCCGTCTCTGCAATTTTGGTTTCTTTTCCGCTGCTTGACGCATCTTTAAAATGACAACGACAACACATCGTTTGATATCGGGGCATAAGTTACTAACACTATATTCGTACTGAGAAAAAAACAAACTCTTGATAACCTTCTTCCCAAGGGATTTCCCTTCATAAATGATGTACTTGTACAACGGCAAGTCATGTCTTCTTCCTACGCATTTTCTCAATTTATTGTCTGCAAATCCAAAGATAATATCACGAAAAATCGAAATTGCACAAGCTTCACAACTCGACTAGAGCCCAAAAATGGGTATCAATGAACGGTGTCCGGTCTTTTCGTCCAAGTACTTTCGACCGAAGGTCTTTTCGTCCAAAAGTATTTTCACATAAGTCTGTTCGTTTACTTGTTAAGTCTTTCCTCGAAGCAAGCAAATAACTATTATATTATATTATATTATATCATAGATAAGGTTATATAAAGAACTTATCAGTGCGAGCCGTTGCCTTTTTGGTTCACCAATCTTCGTTTTACGAACACAGAGAATGAATGAAGTTGTAACGCAATATATTTTAATAAATAGCAGCAAAAATAAAGACTTGCTTGCCGTTTAATTATTTCACGCGAAAGAAATGGGAATATAATAGGCTTGATGTTAAGCGTCTATTGAGCGTAAAAGGCAACGAAGTGTAACATCACGTGTCTGACATACCCAATGGCGGCGGCTCACAACAAGTTCTTTATATAGCCTTATCTAGCCTTCTAAAAGTTATTTATTTACTTCGAGAAAAGACTTAACAAGTAAACGAACAAACTTAGGTGAAAAGACTTTTGGACGAAAAGACTTGGACGAAAAGACTTTTGGACGAAAAGACTTCTGGACGAAAAGACCGTACCACGAAGTGTGTGGGAAACATGACAAAATATAAATTGGTACATCGTACATACAGAGAGAGACTACCATCTCGTCTAGACAATTTACACGTCAGCTTCCCTACCGCTATCGCGTTCTGTTTGCGTGTGCTCTGCGTTTCGTGAGCGTTGACGTCACTGTGTTACATTTTCGATTCCGCTGAGATCTGGGGAAATGAATCGGGATTGCGTCCGGGGCGAGGAAGGCATCGCGCCCGAAGCGAGGTTAGGATCTCGCCCGGAATCACGCTGAGATCCCGCCCGTGGTCCCGCCGGAAATGGAAAGCGTTCTCGATGTCACAGAGTTTCCATTCCGTTTTAGATATTGTCAACTGCAGCAAAGTATTCGTAAAATATATCACATCACATTGAAAACAATTTAGTCTTTATGTTTAAGAAAATATTGAACACAAAATTTCCATTCCAAGAAAGCGAAATAAATGGGAATTAAAATAGTAATATTCTTTAGATGAAACATTGTCAAATACAACACTGTCCTTAAATAAAATTCTACATTCAGCGTTACTTGCATTAATAATACAACCACTATGCAAGACAATTTTTTAAAATAATGATGAATCGGGGTCCGCGGAGCGGATTTTCAAGTGGGGGGGGGGGGGGCTAATGCGAAAGCGTTAGCGTGAGCCAACTAGGGGGGTCCGGGGACATGCTTCACTTGGGAAAATTTGAAATTAAAGTCTTCTGAAATGGCTAGAAAATGGATCTAAAACTGCCAAAAGGGAAGTTAATTTTTAATTCTTATAAAACAACGAGTAACAAACTGGCCTTCACGTTTGACCAAATCTAAATGAATAGACTAACTTCTAAGTAAAAAAAAATAGTGATTTAATCAGCCAAAAAAGTAGGGGGGACTAAAGCCCCCCCAGCCCCACCCCCTGCACGGTTCCTGTGTATCTTATATAAGTCTACAACAAACAAGAAATTTCTTTGTATATTTGACAGCTAAGAATGTATTCATCTGATAAGAAAGTGTACTTTTGGTGGGTTGAATTTCTAAATAAATATATATATTTGCATTATTGGTTTAAAATGTGCATGTACAAAAGCCCTATCCTATATTAAAAATATTGCTATTAGCAAACTATTGAAAAAAAAAATTCCTAGAGCAACAGAAACCAGTTTTGATATTCAAATTTTTAGCAGCATAATTTGCAGTTTATACAATAGGAATATTTCTTATTGGTAACCTTGCTAAAAACTAATTAATTGTCACAATTACAAGTATTTTTTAAATGAAGCTTTCAGAAACTGTTACTTAGCAGTAATACACAAGTAAATATTTTGAAATAAAAAAAATTAAACACTAGTGGAATTTTCTTTCGTTTCGATGATTAAATTAAAACCATTCCTAGTAAAATTTGGTGTAGAGTAGAAATTTGAAATTAATCTTAACAGGTTACCTTAGGATGCATTTTACCAGAATATTTCTATTTAGTTAATCACCATCTACTATTAAGTTAGGGATAAGTTGGAAATTTGCAAAACTTTTCTGTTGGGGAAAATATGAAACACTTTGAATAATTTTTTTCTGAAAATTTGTGGAAATTACTGTACTTAATTTACATGTACTCTTTTTCAAACATGTTCCTTGTTCCTATTGAGAATTTGTCTGTTCCCGCTTTAGGATTAGTTCAACTGCTTGGGCAATATTCTCCACAATGTGGTTTGCTCTCCTCAGGTGAGGATGATAATGAGTGTCACGATGTAAAAATTGAGCACCTTCTGTGGTTGAAGGCTGCTTGTCATTATTTTGAGTTGATACCCCAGTTCGTACAAGAATTGATTCCACTTTCCTAACTCCAGGTAACCAATTGAATGCATTCTGTTCCAGTTGAGCCGAGGACTTGCTTGGCTCATTTTCACCAGCATTAATACCTCCGCTAGCATTATCAAATACCTTTACATACTCATGACACAAATTAGCTCCATAAATGTCTGTATCAAGATTGTCACTAGAAATAAAAATAATTAGTAAATTGAGTAGAGAATAATACATGGGCAAGAATAGATATGGAATTTCTCTTCAAGTGTCCAAAACTATCTCAAGTGTGTGTGCAGCAAAAGAGTGAGAAATTGAGTTAAACTCTGGAAGAGAAATTCCTTCTCTATAAGCACTTACGGCCTTTACTTACAAGAAAATTTAACAACAACCTTGGATTGAGAATAGTGAATGCTTTGCCATTCATTCATTGGCCTTAACATTGTTCTCTTTACCTAGTAGAGCTTAATGTTACACCATGATGAATGTCTGTTTTCACTTACCCGACAGCATAGAGTGTTCTCAGATTGCCAGATGCTCCTCCATTGTTTTGATTCAGGCAGTGTTCTGCATACTGGTAACTTGTTAAGTACGGCTTTCCTAGATATGCTGAGTAAACCACTTCTTGACCTGTCAATTTCTGGAAACAAAAATATTACAATCTTTAAGGAGTATTTTTTAAAGCAAGCAAAAAAATAATATCATTATTCATATAACTCATAACTGTTACAGCCCAACTGTAGACTATCTGGTTCTCCTTAAACAATGGTCATCAACAAAAAGAAATATAGAACAAAAAGCAAATTTCTGGTGAGGTGGGAAATTTCTCTACTGCTTCATATCCTCTGGAAAAACATATGACTATGACTTCAACTATGACACTCAAGAATAAAAGTAACTAAGTTAAATTGAACAAACACCTTAAAGGCTAAAATGATGGAAAATCTTCTCACCTTATAAAGATTTTCCAAGCTAAGCAAAAAAGCACCATGTCCAAATCTGAAATTTTTACATGAAATCATAGGGTTACCATTTAAAATTCTGCAATCAGTCCTGAAAAGTAATTAAGGTCTCTAATCTGTGAAAAATCATCACTCTTTTTGAGTACCTGGGTAATGAAACTTCTGCCATGTAGATTAAATCTGTGTTTGAAACAATTACAGGAATATGGGGGCCTGGTACAGACTGCACACTTGACAATGGGCTACCATTTGTAACTAGCATATCAATAATCAACTGAAGATTTGTTTCCCATCTCACTGGCTCTCCAAGCAAAACTATTGCTAAAAATAATGATAATGGAAAATAATGTTAGTAAATTACTTTACCTAATACAGATGAAAATTTGTTTTTTGTAACCTTGTTAGTTGTGGCCAGCTAAGGGTAAATTCAATTTTTTAGGGTTTCCATATTATAGTGCATCTTATGAAAAAGATACTTGTTAATTTTTAAATCTATTCTGGTTTGGAGCATCTACAACTGGGAAAGGGACATTGGTGAATCTTTAGGAAAATACAGGACCCACTTACACCTGATACAATTGACCAGCTATTCAAACAAAGTTAAGCTGTTGTTTAACAAAACTTCATTCTAAACTACTTTGAATTTAGCTGAATCTTTTATCTGAACATTTATTTTTGTGAACAGCGTCAGAAGTGGCCAAAAAGCTGATAGTGAATGTAAAGAAATGTACAGCCCTCTGCTGACATAAAACTGTAGTTTAGGTTAGACCTCATAAATAACTGGCCCAAAAAGTAAAAACATTTGTTATTAAAACAATTTAAAAGAAATTCAACTTATGTCCAAAAACAAAGACTTAGTGTAACGTCTCAGTATCAATTTACATAACTTGGCACAGAGTGAAATTCTGTATTCCTTTGAGAAAATTTTAACCCTATGATGAGTTGTACAAATTTAAATTGGTTTGAATTTCTGGATATGATTTAAGTGATGAAATGACTCACAGCAAACAATACTTGTTTAGGAAGCAATATGAATAAAGTAGCTTGACACAGCAACACTGATTTCTGTGCATTTTTCTCCTAAGTTAAAAGTTGTAATTTATTTTTTTCATAATTCCAGTGTAAAAAATAATTATGGAAAATGACATAAATAGCCTTCCTAACTGGGGAAGGTGAAAAAATAACCTACTCATATACATGCATGCCTTACAAATAAATTTGCATTTGAAACTTACCTTCAATGGGTGGAAATTCTTCAGGAGCTTTACCAAGCTGAAAAACAGAAGGAAAAATTTACTAAATTTCTTTGCTTATTTATTATAAGTTAAGGAAAATAAGTTACATAGTACAACTGTAAATTTATACACTTCCCAAATCTTTGAAACATTTTTCATGACAATCATTATATGATAACAGGGCTTGACACTAACTTTTCAATTAACTAGCCAAGTGGTTAATGACATCTTAGATGTTACGACAATTTCAGTTTATTTACTAGCCAAACTGGCCAGTGGAAATCAAAAACCACTAGCCAAAGCTGAATTTCTACTAGTCTGTGGCTTGTTGGCTACTATTCGTGTCAAGCCCTGAATAAGTTGTTCTTTCTTATAATCTCTTGGAGGACAAACCCATAGATGATGTCACATCATTTTGTCTTTAATTTATACCATAGAACAATTAGATTCTGGACTATTCCCATCATGGACACACTCCGTTGCACCTCATGTGCCACTTTTTTGTTCTGTCCAATTTTTGACATGGTCTGTAATCTATTGCTGAACAGATGCAAAGAAACATGTAATCTTCTTGTTAACCCTTTAACTACCACGAGTGACCAAGATAGATTTTCTCCTTACAGTAGCAATACAATGTCAAACAGACAAGTGATGAGAATAAAGAAAAATATCAATTAAGGGATTATTAGTTGATCCAATACTAAATTCTCCACACTTGCATCATAAGGATTAGCTCAATTGGTTAGAACGCCAGATTGTGTTGTGTGGGAGGTCGAGGGTTCGAGCCCCGGCCAGACCAATACTCATGGTCTTAAAATAACCAAGGAGAAATTGCTACCTTTCTATAATCAAGAAATGGATAGATATTCTAGTCTTCTCGGATAAGGACAAATAAACCGTAGGCCCCATCTCCTGCAGGGTTAGGGTTAGGAAACATTAATTTCCCACGCACGAGATTACTGTGTCGTGGATGTCCTCCCATGGGGTGGGATGGGTGGGAATTGGCCCTGAAAAGCCCCCATGGAGAGTGGTCAACTAACCTATGTATGTATACATGTATGTATGTATTATATAGCAGATAGTGAAGAGAATTACTGAGAAGATCTTAGGAGTGAAATGGTTATTAAATACTAAGTAATTGATTCAAGAAACTAGTTTTACTTACAGAAGCAAAGTCATATCTCCGTTCTCTGTCCACCATGTCTAGCAATGGATAGGCTCTTCTCACATCTTCAACATTAGATACCTTAGTAAATCCATATCTAGTTTTTTGCAAGTTAATGAGAGTACACTAAATTCACCTCCTTGATTACATTGTTTTGTTTGGATTTGTTGAATGATGTTAACAACTCCTAGTTTCCATTACACTAGTATCCTCGGCCAGGTTGTTCAAAGCTGGATTAAGATAACCCAGGGTTAGCGTGAAATTTGATTGCAGATCTGAAAGCTTTGGAAGAAAACTCAGTTTAATCTCTATGTCTGTAATTTCATGAGTGGATGATCTAAAAGAATAGAGAGCATTTTCCTAAAAAGGCTTTTTTGAACATAGAAATAAAGAAACATGTATTAAATTTTAACCCTAGGTTAGCATTTATCGGCCTTCGAACAACTGGGCCCTGGTATTCATTATGCTAAGTTTGCATGCAAACCAAATAGCTCACATTGCTAATTAAGCTCATCTTTGTTTCTGAAGATAAGAGGTTTGACTAAGAAATACAGGGGAATTGGGATTATGGAGCCTTGGTCTGCATTCGATACATAATAGAATTTTTTATTTATTTTTAACACAGATATATTGACCTTATTTATCTTCCAGCTCAGAAGATCTTTAGCACCATGCCAAAGATGCTTTGTAAAAGGATACTCTTGAAGAATTTCTTTTACTCTTCCTTGACCAGACACTAAAACATGTTTGTTGTGTAGCCAGTCAAACATCTTTAGGGGTGTATGTGATAAAATCATCTGCTCTTCTCGTACCTTAAAGAAAATTTCCTTTACATGACCATGCACTGGTAAAGAGCAATATAGAGACACACCCTAAAGGACAAAGCAACCCCTCTCAAATGGTTAAATTACTACCCCTACCCCACTCCCCCTCGTCTAACATCCCACAAAATTATGCACCAAGCCTCTCCACCTTATCATGTATTTTAATAACTTACCTCAAAGCCAATCCTATCTGAAAGATGTTCCGCCAATTCCTTTTCCCTTTCAAGACCACCATTTGTCAAGAAAACTGTGGGGACCTCCGACTGTTGAAGCAATCCCAGGGCTTCTTTTGCCCCTGCGATAGAGTTCCGGCCCCTGACAAGAACTCCGTCGATGTCCAACAAAACCCCAAAAGTCTGTACCGAAGTTTTAGGTGAAGGCCTTGGAGTAGAATTTTTACAGAAGAAACGACCCCCGCATATCGGAGGTACGGATAATTTTGGAGCGAAGGACTGCAGGAGGTGACGAGATGTCCCGCACAAGTTGCGTGAAAGAGACATCTACGGTGCTGATGACGCTAAATTAAAAGTGAAATCTTCACCTTAAGGGTTTAAACTTCCTAATTGAATTAAACAATCTATGAATCTTTTCTTTCAAACTCCAAAGGTCTTCGTCATCATACTAAAAACACATAGTGGAAATGCCGGTAAAACGGGAAATATTTTTTAGATTATGAAACACTGTACATTGTTCCTGACTGAAACGGGATCCCGACAACGTAAAAGCTACGGAATGATGGGAAATGTTCTCCCTTAACCCTTCAAGTCGATTGTAAGTCGGAAAGTCGAAGATATGTCGGTGGTACCGAAAAACTCCGATCTTTTTACGAACGTATCGCGAAATAGGAATCGCGTGGCTCAAGTCGCCATCTTGGCCACGTTCTTACGATAGATTTTAAAATCTTCCGGTACTTTCGTTTTAACTGGCGCAACTGAGTCAGTTTTCACATTTTTCGATTTGAAGATGAGCACTGTAGATTCCTACGGGCCTGCATCTCAAACGTTGACTTTTTTAGACACTGAAGAAGCTGATTTCGGTGCGGATACACAAGGAAGCGAGTACGAATTTCACGATTTTACAGTACCTTCGCAAACACAAACCCAATCTCAAGCTTCACAACCTGAACCGAGCCAACCTTTGGTCAATGGCAACGTCGCAGAAAAAAAGGAAGATCTAGCTAACGGCCCAGCAACGGGAAACGATGAAGCTAAAGCAGATGGTACTGTTTCTAAGGTTAGCAACTCTTTAGGGGAGCTTAACTTCGAAGAAGACGAGGACGAGACCTTTTACTCGAAAGATCTTCCAGCCTACGCTTGCAGGTGCGTTCAACTTTGAAATCAGTTATTAAGTTAACTGTTTAACGGTTCCATAATGATGTTTTCTTCAGCATCTAAATTTTTTTTCCTTTATTGATGAAGTGAATCCTCGAATGGTTTTGAAGAAAATGGGTTCCAAAATTTTTACATGGTTTACAAGCCTTCTCCAAGATCTACACTACATGTCCGGCATGAAGCTAGATTCAGCTGTTTCTTGCCCGATCCCCGATCTACATAAAAATCATGTTGTTTTACTCGGAAATATTTCAAAACAAATTCCTCTCACGTTTTCTTTTAGGGTAAAATTAATTTCTCTTTTATCTTAAGAAATCAAGCTTCTTCGTATCACTTATTTTGCTCAACGAAATAAGTTTTAATTGAAGAATTGCAGGTTAAAATTGAAGGTAAAAAAATGATCCCACTGTTACACAACTACACTTTGTAATATGAATTAGGATGCAGTTCAAAAGGAGCATGTTTTAATTATTGTTTGGGGCAAAATTATACAGCTGTAAAGTCTCATGAGGAAATGCAATAATCTCTTTTTGACCCTTAAGCTCCCAAAATGTAAACTTGTCTTCCCTAGAAGATCCATACATGTTCAGCAACAGGTAGTGAGAATTTTCAAACTTACCATGTAGATGTTATCTCGATCAAACACCAAATTCTCATAATAATTTATAAGGAAAAGTGTTGCAGCTAGAAGGAAGAACTAAAAATCAGATCTTGGGAGATGAAGGGTGAAGGGCTCGACACTAATGGTAGCCCACTAGCTACAGACTAGTAGAAATTCAGTTTTGGCCAGTGGTTTTCAATTTCCATTAGCCAGTTTGGCTAGTAAACAGACTGAAATTGTTGTAACATCTAAAAAACATCTAAGATGTCACTAGCCACTTGGCTAGTAAGTTGAAAAGTTAGTGTGGAGCCCTACCCCTGTTTCTAATTAAGTCCAGCGAGATATGTCAGTAGGAGGTTAACATACAGCTGTGCCAGACCAAACATATATTCATAAATATATTTTTTTAAACTTAGTCTAACTTCTACTTGATTGTTTGTTTGTTAACCTAAAGACTTTTTTTAGTTGTGTGCTATAGTTATAATGCATTTCAATTGGGAATTGTAAAACCAAATCAAAAATATTTCATCAGCCAATCAGAGAAAAGAGCTAATGGGAATAAAAGTGCGAATGTACTAACTGCTCTTGGCATAGGAATGGTCAAGTGACAAAGTCACTTAAATCTGATTGGTGGAGAAATGTGTGAGTTTTCTTGTCGAATGAAAGCAATCTAACATTACCATAACAACCAAATTGGAAACTGTTCAACTAGTACCATCAGGGTGATCATGATCCAGATTGTTATAATTATTTTATTCCTAGATTAGCATGTCAAAGAAATCCAACTTAACTGTAATAATGATCAATTCTGCCTGCAGGTATTGTGGAGTTCATGACCCAGCATCTGTTGTGCAGTGCATTCAGTGTAAGAAGTGGTTCTGTAATGGGAGAGGAAACACAGCTGGCAGGTTTGTGTACCAAATTTGAATTCAGTAATGGTTTTCTGAAGGACATTTCCACTGAGGAAATGAGTTATGCGTACTAATTTGGAACAATGCTAGGGTCTTAGAAAAGGGTTGTCTTTAAGGTGAAGTCGCCCACACTTTGAGAGGTAATCTTGGCGTTTGAAGCATGAAGCAACCAGGAGAATGTTACTTTCCTGGAAGGGATGCAAGTCCAATGTAGCTTACGCACTTGTCTTCCCCCTGATGAATTTGCCCTTCCCAATTTTTTGTAAAAGGCAAAATAATTGATTGTGACCTTCTACTCATTGACCAGGCTTTAAAAGCGAGACCTTGGTGACCTTTTCTCTTGGGCTATTTGTTTGCAAAATGAACTATTTACCTTAAGCACCTCCATATTTAAATATGTAATACTGTATTCTGCCGGAAGACTTGGTACTTTTAGTTCAAATTTTAGTTCAAAGCTAGGCAAGGTTCAAGTTCCCATGCCCTGCCTGTAGATTGCCTGGAGGGGGGAAGGAGATGTTGAAGCTTTGAATTGAGTCCAGGGAGGAGCTTAGAATTAATCTGTGCACACCCTGGGTGGAAGAAGGCACTGTGAGTGTCAAGTATCTTTTCAAAATACAGTCAGCAATGCTTTAACAAGGGGTTGGACTTGAATATGGAGTTATGAAATTAGGGTGGTCTGCATTTCCTTTGCAGTCACATTGTAAACCACCTTGTAAGAGCCAAGCACAAAGAGGTGACACTTCACAAAGATGGTCCTTTAGGAGAGACCATTTTGGAGTGCTACAATTGCGGTTGCCGTAATGTGTTCTTGTTGGGATTTATTCCTGCCAAGGCTGATTCAGTTGTGGTGTTACTGTGCAGGTTAGTTGCTTTATGAAGCCTCTTTTGTGGATGGTTATCTAGGAATATTTTCACCTGTATACACTAAGAATTGTTTCCTGAATATTCTAACATGAAACTTGGACTTACTTGAGAACACATCAGCATACCAATAAGTGTGAGATGAGTAAGGAAGGAGTGCTGAATACAGTTGGTTCAACTCTTACTCCATTTTCTCACGAAGAAAATTATCATTTTTGGCATCATTATTTGACTCTAGTAACTTTCAAGTACAAAGTTGCAGCAAGGTTTCTCTTTCTTACTCTTGCTACTTTTGCACCTTTCTTTAGACAACCCTGTGCAACACAGAGTAACTCCAAGGACATGAACTGGTATGTATAATAATTATTCTCATAAACAAAACTGATCATGAACTTAATCATTGTCCTCCTACTGCTCTACATGTGCCTTTGGTATTTTCACTTTTTTGTTGGTGTTTTATTGCATTCAACCAGTGATGTAAAATTTTGTGATTTACAGTAAACTATTGTTGAGTATAGTAAAGTTTGGGTTTTAATGTGGAAACTATTTAATTGAACAGTTGTGTGTTTTTGGGTATCTGGTAATAGTAATGATGTAAATAAACTATTACCTTTTTCATGCTTAGGGACCAAGCACAGTGGCAGCCTCTGATTAATGATAGGTGCTTCTTGTCCTGGCTTGTCAAAGTTCCACCTGATGAGGATCAGCTGCGAGCCAGACAGGTAGATATTTATGTTTGAGCTCTTAACGAGGAAGACAACTCAGCCAGTTCTACCAGTCCCTTATTTTCCTGATACAATGTATGTGTCCTCAAAAATTAATTACATGTTAAGTTTTAAAATGTAGAGATTTGATGTAGATTTTGGTGAAAAGACTAATTTATGTGTTGATTAATGCATCAAATCATGGATCAATCATTTAGAGCAGTGATGACTTTTTGGCAACTGACGCTTGGCAGTTTTGCTCTAAAATACAGGGAAATGTATCTTGGTCACAGAAGAATTTCAAAATTTTCCAGACAAGCATACCTCTGAACCACCAGGGGAAAGAGGAGGGGGTGGGGGCAAGGATCTTTGAACAGGGCTTGCACTGAGATGCTGTACATGACCTTAGTGAAACCCCCAAGTAAAACACACTTTGACCAGAAAGATTGTCCACAGGTTAATGAACATGGCACTCACTTGACATCTTTGCTCACCACAGATCTCAGCACAGCAGATTAACAAGCTTGAAGAATTGTGGAAGGTGTGTACTCTACATATTTCAAGTGATTTTTGAATTTGCACTGTTCCAATGTGTTTGAATCATTACCACCTTTTTGATGAGTGTAGCAGAGGATTGATTTTTGTGCTTTAGGGATTGGGCTCTGTTTTGAGGGGTTTTAAATGTGGGTCATGGTTGTTTTTGTAGGATAATCCCGAAGCCAAGTTAGAAGATTTGGATAAACCAGGAGTTGACGATGAACCACAACAAGTTCTTCTCAGGTTTGTAGCTCTGTAATTATAAAGCACAAAAAAAATTATGATTTCTTCTTTATCCACTTCTGGTTCTTTAACCCATCTTTTCCGTTATCGATTAAGATGTTCACCATTCCAATTTTGTGTTTTGTTCAGGTATGAGGATGCTTACCAGTATCAAAACATCTTTGGCCCACTGGTTAAACTGGAAGCAGATTATGACAAGAAGCTGAAAGAGTCTCAGGTATGGTTAACCTGACCCTTTCCACCCTAACATCTGTAAATAATAATAATAATAACTTTTACTTCTATAGCGCTCTTATCCTATGTTCAAGGCGCTTTACAACACTGTATGGGGGACTTTACCAGACTGCCAGTGGCAGTTTACAATCAACAAAGGTGAATTTTTAACAGATGCCCCCTCCCCCCAATTCCCAGTAAACAGGCCAGACCACATCACAGTAACCTCGTGATGTGGGTTCTTTAACGTTCCCTGGCTAACCAAATTATCTAATTAATAGATGCAGGAGACTGGACCTACAGTTTATTCATCCTTATCCAAGAAGACTAGAATGTCTATCCATTTCTTGATATTATAGAAAGGCATCACATCCTCCTCAGTTATTTTAAGACCCTGAGTGTTGGTCCGGCTGGGGCTCAAACCCTCGACCTCCTGCACAACACTCCAAGGCTCTAACCAATTGAGCTAACCGGGAGGCAGTTAAATTCTCAAGGTGCAAGTAATGAGAATTTGCCTAACAATCAAGAGCTTCTTTAGTTGGTGATCATTTGCTTTATTCATGTGACCTTAATGTGTGATTCAGGGGTGAGAAATATTAGATGCTAGTCACTCTTTGGGGCCAAAAGGTTCCCAGCAGACTTACTCATTCTGAAATATTAATTAATACTCTGAATTCAGATTCATCCATCTGTCAGTGCTTAACTGCAACATGTTTCTCCCACAGCCTAATTTCTTGTAAATCCTTCCTTTTTTTTTTTTGCAGACTCAAGATAACATTGTTGTTCGCTGGGATATTGGTCTCAACAAGAAAAGGATTGCATACTTCTCCTTTCCCAAGACAAATGACGATATGAGACTGATGCCTGGAGATGAACTCCGCCTGCGATATGTTGGGGAATTACACAAACCTTGGCAGGGTGTTGGTCATGTGATCAAGGTGCCAAACAGTATCCTTACTTGAAATCACAATCACGAAGTTATTGATGATGTAAAGCAGTCATTGGCAATGAAGGACCTGTTTACTAAATATTTGTTTTGCCAGCTGATAGTATTGTGATTTCCTTGACAGTGTTCTTTAGACTTTGGTGAAGAGGTGGGGATTGAGTTGCGCAGCAATCTGGGTGCACCAGTGGAATGTACTCATAACTTTGTTGTGGACTTTGTGTGGAAATCAACTTCTTTTGACAGGTGAAAATTTAGAGGCATTTTTAACCCTGAGAAATTGTAGCTGTAACAGTTGTGTTTGGAATTTTGGTTTGGCTTTAAGTGTTTCAAAGCAGTTTTACTTTAATTTGTTCTCTTTTTTTTCTGATAATTATCATGACTATAAATCTGAGGTAAGGGAAAATCGAAGTTTAATTGGTTTGGAAAAAGTTAAAAACCAAGGACAAATTTAATTTGGAATGTAACCATTTTTTTGCAAGATTTGTTTATATTACTTTTTGGGTATGTTTTGGGCTGAGTACCCCTGAGCTATGCCGAGCTGTACTGTAGAGTGGTTTTTGTGGTTAATCATTGTTTTTCAGGAACATCATTGGCCCGGAGTTTTGTCGGCCACTAGTTCTGAACCCCTTGCTCCTTCAATTTGAAAAGGCAGTAAAAACATTTACCTTGATCTGAATTACATTCTTTTTTATGTCTGGATACTAAAACTCCCTAGGAAACACTGGGACAATGTGTAAAATTAAAAGTTGTGACATTTTTTAGGGAAAAAATTAATGTTCATGTGGCTTCACTTTTCTCTTATTATTATTATATATTTTTTTTACTTTATGAGCAGAATGCAGACAGGAATGAAGACCTTTGCTGTGGATGAGACATCCGTCAGTGGCTACATCTATCATAAGCTGCTGGGACATGAGGTTGAGGAACAGGTTGTCAAATGTACACTGCCTAAGAGGTTTGTTCTAGGGAATGTTGTGTAAATGGTTGTTAGAGTGTCAGTCTTTGTTTAGGAAATGTCTGAAATTCTCTCGTATGACTGGGAGGGCTTATTGTTTTAAGAAGTTCTCAAGGAAGGGGGACTTATCAGAGAGGCAAGGGAGCTTTTGGATCAAACCATTGATTTCTTTTGTTAGAAGTCTACAGTATTTGAAACAGAAACTAATAAAGGCTCTGGAATTCAAATATTCATGTTACTGAAACACTACCTAAAAAGAGCTCAAATGAACAACAAAGCTTTAAAATTTGTTGAGAGAAAGGAGGCAGGAGCAAGGAAAGGACATTTTAGAGTAATTGTAGCACTGTCCTCAAAGAAATTCTTTGATTTCCCCCTCAGGGTTCATGATATCGCTAGTGATATTGCATTACTTTCTAAAAGTATCAATCAATCTTTGTAGGTTTTCAGCCCAAGGTCTGCCAGAGCTGAACCATTCGCAGGTGTATGCTGTTAAGACTGTCCTGCAAAGACCACTTAGTCTTATTCAGGTTAGTGAAGTATCTAGTCTCTTTTTGTTGCATAAATAACTTATAAATTGTGATGATCACAAAATTAAATTTTGGGTTTGTTCACACAGGGACCTCCAGGTACTGGTAAAACAGTCACATCAGCCAGTGTTGTCTATCACCTAGCCAAGCAAAACAATGGGTGAGTTACAGGAAAAAAAAATTTTTTTCTCTGATTATTTCAGCTTAGTTTCCCTCTCTTTCTCTCTTTTCTAATTATTTTAATTTTTTTTTCTTTTTTTTAGCCACTATTTCTACTTTGGGTCACCAAAAGGTGACTTCAGTAAGGTTAAGGTGTAGGGCACTACTGTATTGTTAATAATCATCTTTCTCAAAGGAATAGCTTTATTATAACACCTGATTTTTTGCGGTTCTAGTCAAGTTCTTGTCTGTGCTCCAAGTAACATTGCAGTGGACCAATTGACAGAGAAGATCCATAAGACAGGACTCAAGGTACAATGTGCTCATTACAGAAAATGAGTTTGTAAAATTACTGTACATATGGAATACCCATCCATAGAGTAGGAAAAAGCCAGTGATAGTTTGAGCTTTGAAAATATTATCAAGCCTTGCTTTTCTATGGAGAATCTAACGTATTAGTTACCTGTGGACCCCAACCCCCCTTATCAAGATTGCAGCTTTTTGCAGTATGTACAATTCTTCCAAAAATCTTATTTTATGTGTGCATTACTAGGTTATAAAGAATGACAAGTTCACATTCTTTTGAATCCGTTGACCTGATTTTATTTTCACTTATGTTGCTTCCTGATTTAAATAGTGGTGATACCCATGTTCACTGTATACACTTGTAACCTAAGAATAAACCTCTCCAGTTTCCAGTTTTAGGAAAGATTGATAATAAACAGTCAATTTTGTCGTTAGGTTGTCAGACTGTGTGCCAAGAGTAGAGAGGCTATTGACTCTCCTGTGGCATTCCTTGCACTGCACAATCAAGTGCGCAACATGGACAGTGTTCCTGAACTCCAAAAGCTGCAGCAGCTCAAAGATGAGCAGGGCGAACTGTCTGCCGCTGATGAGAAGAGGTACCGTTCTCTGAAGAGAAACTGCGAACGTGAGCTTCTCCAGGTAAAGTCTATGTACAGTACAACTCAACACCGTGCATTACTCCGTTGTTACAGCTGCTATATACATTTTCAAACAGTGGCAACTTATGATAATCAACTGAAAGTTGATGAGGTACATGAACAAGATTTTGCAGCTGTGGCTTTTTTGAGCATTAATCCTTCATAGGGGAATGAAGCTACCTTCTGAGACAATTATTCACTTTCTGGATGTACTAGTAAAAATCACCAATTTGGAAAGCCTTCAATAGGATAATTATGTACTTGCACAAGTACATACACTTCGTTGGTTGACCTGCAATATAAATCTAGGGGGTTTCATAAATTCTGTATGGTGTATTTGGGTTATCAAACATAACATTACAGCCACCATGGTAGTTGAAAGTAACTCAACTTGAACAGCTATAGTTTTGGGTGAACAGACATGTATTGAAGCTGAATTTTTGAACTGAAATTGACACTCTTAAGTTGTTCCTTACTGTTTGTACTCTTGTGTAAAATCTTTTCAATGTTAAAAGTTGTCTAGAAATTAACACCTCTCCAAGCTGCCCTTTGGTTATAAGCGTTGATTCTATGTCGATAATTTTATGTTATGAAGCTGAGATCCCCTTGCTTTTCACTCAAGTGGAATTTTCTTTCTTTTCCAGCATGCAGATGTAATTTGTACCACTTGTGTTGGTGCTGGTGATCCTCGTCTGTCCAAGTTTAGATTCCGAACTGTGCTGATCGACGAGTCAACCCAAGCTACTGAACCTGAGTGTATGGTGCCAGTTGTACTTGGCTGCAAACAGGTCTGTCACGGGCTCATATCATAATAATTATGGTTGGATCAAAAACGTTTCTATGAGTAAGCCACTTTTAAATGCCAGTGCCCATAAAGTTTCTGAAAGAACACTGCAGATTGAACAAAAATTCAAGTTGTTTTGTGGGTCCTGTGAATGGGGATGAAATGTTTTTGGCAGTTTTCTTAACATTAATGTTTTTTATTATTATTATTTAGCTGATCCTTGTTGGTGATCACTGTCAGCTTGGTCCTGTTGTGATGTGCAAGAAAGCAGCTAAGTAAGTGTTTGAAAATCTTGAAATTACAACTTTTTTTGCATTCACATGTTGAAGTGGCTGAAGTATGGAACACGAACTGTTTTCATGTGCACTCCGAGATACAAAACTCAAATGATTATGTAATGTCATCATAGCAATTTTTTGGGCATAAAAGCAGCTTTGAAACATCTCCTACAATCTGATGATTCTTGTCATGGGATAAACAGATCAGTGCAGTGACCAGTAAACTGTTGGCAGTATGGTGTTAAATGACTGGTTTCTTTTCATCTTTTATAGTGCTGGTCTGTCTCAGTCTTTGTTTGAACGTCTGGTGGTTCTTGGGATCCGTCCTATTCGACTACAAGTCCAGTATCGTATGCACCCTTCCCTGAGCGAGTTCCCATCCAATCTATTCTATGACGGAACTCTTCAGAATGGAGTCACTGTTGGTAAGTTCAACCATCTACCTATTTTCCAAACTGTTCTTTATGCCTCTCCTAGGCTATAGACCTGGCAAGGAGACTTTGTCTTTAGTTGGTAATCATTAATTTTCTTTCATTCCTATAAGGACCATAATTAATGATTCAAGGGTGCTCATAATTATAAGTAGAAAGATGAAGCTAGTCACTCATAGAGGCAAGGGTTAACGCAACCACAAAATCTTTGGGGAAAAGTTTGGACTGGATAAGAGCCGTTAGATGTGAGCATTAGTTTCAGGCAGTGTTTGTCAATTAAAATGATTGAGCTACATGGCTGATATTTTTGAAAACATTTACGCAGTAATGTGCTCATCTTACACTGTGTTAATTCAGGTAAAATTATCCAGCCTATTCATTTGGCATTCCTGCAAAAAGTCTGCAAATCCTAACTAACTAAAATATTTTCCGTCGCGTAAAGTTAACTCTCAAGGTAATTTTCTCTCAGCTGAACGCCAGCAGACTGGTATTGACTTCCCCTGGCCTGTTCCTGATAAGCCAATGTTCTTTTATGCCACCATGGGTCAGGAGGAAATCGCTTCCTCTGGAACATCTTACCTCAACAGGTGGGTTCTTCAGTGAACGTTTTATTACAACGCACTCGCATTGAAACAAATTCCATTGTGATAATCTTGAAGGTTAGAACGTGGAAGAGTTTATGGGTACAGGAAAAGTTCTCTTGTCGCAAGCTAGGTTTGCTGCCAGTTGAGCTTCACCTAAGCTGGAGAATTTTTTTCGAACAGCGTATTGGAAACCATGAGGGAAAATAGCTGAGACAGCCGAATGAAACTGATATCACTGAAAACACCAAACCTGTATCCGAAAGGATTCTTTGTACACCGGTCTGATTCCGTTATTGGACAGCTTATTACACACAAAAGAGAAGATACATGAACGCTGTTTTGCTTTCAGTTTAAATTGGAATACTACATATCCATGTATATCTTTCTTGTACAGGACTGAAGCTGCAAATGTAGAGAAGATTGCCACTCGATTCCTCCGTGCTGGAGTGAAACCAGAACAGATTGGAGTGATAACTCCGTATGAGGGTCAAAGAGCTTATATTGTACAGTACATGCAGTTCAGTGGCTCTCTTCATGCTAATCTTTACCTGGTAGGTAGTACTCTAAAAGTTGAGTTTTAGTTCACTCTACTGAGTTATACGCCTTGTTTTAGGGTGAATTGGGAGGGATTTTTTGATTGCGTTTGTTTTTGCTTGAATTATTTGTTTCATTTTGTTTTACCGAAACCTACATCTTCTCATTGGAGCACAAAAATCATGTTGATTAAACGAAAATATTCCACAGCAAATGCAAACGACTCTTGTGGACTGTTAATGAATATTTACACTTGTCAGACCACAAAATCAGGATTTCATGAATGAGAAACCACTTACAAGTGTTAACACTCACATTTTCTGCCATAGGAAATCGAGGTAGCCAGTGTCGATGCATTTCAGGGCAGAGAAAAGGACTACATCATCCTGTCCTGTGTTCGCTCCAACGAACACCAGGTATGACTTATTCAGAGGCCACGACTGACAACTTCGAAAAAAAATACAACGCAAGTTGTCTTAGATTCGTGTGAGTTATAAGTTAGTGGACTTCTCATCACTTTTCTTCGTGGGCGATGTGAAAAAATGAAGGCTACTTTAACCAGCTTCTTGAACTTTTGCTTTAAAGAAAAAAGGTGGTAACCATTTGGAATTTTTAGGGTATGATATCAAAATGAGGATCACTTCTGTACAGGTGGCCGTCGAAAACTAAGGGCTGTAAAACTAATTTCTGTTACTTGTCGTTGGTCTGCAGGGAATTGGTTTCTTGAATGATCCGAGACGTCTGAACGTGGCTCTGACCCGAGCAAAGTATGTATTAGTATAGTTTCAAGAAAACAATCATTGTTAGAATAGTTAATTGTGCAGTTATTGACGTAATTTGTTCTTCCATTTAAGATATGGTATCATTGTTATTGGCAACCCCAAGATCTTGTCCAGGGTAAGTTGTTACCACAGATGATAACTAATTATATTTTAGCATTTTCCGTCTATTTTAGTGGGATAACTCCGTTATGTCTAAAATTTTAAATTTTAACTTTTTATAAATTTTAGATTTAAGTGAACCATGAATTTACCTAATGATACCATGTATAAACTCATTCTATAATTTGTTCCTATTATTTTAGTGCCCCCAATTGGCTTTTTAAGCTGAAGACATCGACCCTTAAATAAAGTTGTCATTATTTTTATTATTATTATCATCATTATTATTTTTATAACTGTAAATTGGCTTATTGCAGCTTGTTTCACAACACGTTGAACACGAGTGTGCTTTCCTACTCTAACGTTTGACCATCTCTTTCATTTTAATACATACATTATAGTAAAACTTGCAAGTTACTGCAACTGACTGTTTTTTTATTTTTTATTTTTTTTTATTTTCCTACCACAGCAACCCTTGTGGAACCATCTTTTGAACTACTACAAAGAAAACAAGGCTTTGATGGAGGGTGAGCTGAAAGCTTTGATTCTACTTCATTTATTGAATGCTAGACCTCCGACAGGCAGTGAGAGGCAAGGTTTCCTGTGCGCTGCTCTTCAAAGCCTTGAAAGTGCTCAGAATATAACCTCTCGTCACGTTTTCATTTCACAATCTCGTAAACCGGCAGTAGGAACAAGAAAAAGATTACCAGCTGTAGGATGAAGGGTGTTTTCCTAATGAAGTGGCACCAAATTCTCTCAACAATTTTTAAAGGAAATGTATAGGAACCCGAAGAGAGCACTTCTAACCATATCGTGAAAGTTCAACAGTAAGATATGAATGGCCTCTTTTGCCTTGCAGGACCCTTGAACAATTTGAAGGAAAGCATGATCCAGTTTAGCAAGCCAAGGAAACTTGTTAACCGTACTAATCCGGTAAGATACCTCTTATTTCTTTTGCTTATCTTTATTTTTAAAGATGAAAAACTCTTCTGTCCGTGCGGGCTGGACTAGCTTAGTATGCCTCAGCCGGTTAAGACCGCTGTCTACTATTTTTATCCGGCTACATTCACCTCATTTTTTTCTTTTTTTTTTTTCGCTGATGCAAGATTGAACAATTTTTTGAAGTACCATGAATGAATTGTTACAGCAGCTATTTCTAAGCTTTGAATGGTATCAGAAGCTTCTGATGGTATTACATGCATGATCAGTAACAGGTCAAGGTGTGTGGATCGATTCCACTTGCAGAAATTACTAGAAGGTTCTTGCAAACTTTTTATTTGCCATCTATTTTCAAAAGTATTGACCGCCCTGCATACTAACTAACCTTTCTGTGTTCCTTCTAAGGGCGGCCGTTTCATGAGCAGCACCATGTTCGACGCCCGTGAAGCGCTGATCCGCGGTAGTGTGTATGACCGTCAGATACCTCAGGCACCTATGGATCCTGCAGCCTTCCACGACACATACTTCCACACTCATGACCGGCTCAGTTACATCGGAGCCGAGCGAACCATTCCACCTGCTGCTGCTGCAAGGATCCCGGTACCCGTGGGAATGTTTATTCCTCCGGTACCTCCCCCTCATCACTCCTACTTTGGGCAGGTGAGTGCACTTGGGTAATCTGTTCTTAGGTTTCTAGGGAAATCCCTGCTTGATATCAGCTTGGCCGCGTTACGTTTTACCGCAGGGGGTCTCACCTCTGACATTGTAAAACAGAAATGAATTATGAGTATTTCTCCAGTTGTAACCTGTAAAATTCGCCAAACAATACAGTTTTCACCTGATGCGTTCAAAATATTAGGTCGGATATAGCCACCAGTGTAAATGTGAAAGTCGCATTCTGAATGTAAACTAACAACTTTTGTTGATGTTTTAGCCTCTTGCCGGTCGAATGCCTCATGGCCGACCAGTTCAGCAGCCTCGGCAGCGAAATCAGCGCAATCACCATCACCAACAACCAATGGCGTATGCTCCTCACATGCCAGCCAGCCAGGCCAGTCAGGTATGAGCTGAGATACTTTGAATGGGAATAATTGTTTCCTGGGACAGCTTGGTTCTAAATCTATGCAAAAAGAACGCGCTATTTAGGAAGATTTAAGTCACTCTGAAATCGTCGGGTCGAAAAAACCTGACTTTCATTTCCTTCAAAATGTAGGGAATTAAAAAAAGATATTTTTGCTTGTGTGGAAATAAAACTGCGAAGGTACGAGGATTAAGGCGAATGGAGGGGATGGGCACGGAGTGCGAAGGTTGAACTAGAAAACTCTAGGCTTATGAACAACTCCGCAAGTGAAGATCGACAATTACATTCTCCTTACAATTTTCAAACACTCTAATACTATTGAAAACAAAATCTTCAGGTGGAAAATAGGACTTCCACATAACACAAATCTCCCTAGTATTCGAGAACACAGAAATGTTTTGTCGCGCAATTTGAGAATTCCAGCTCTTTGGAAAGTTAGGGTCGAGTAGGTTTCTTATTGTAATGTTTTCTTCCCTATGCAACAGGATGCTTCCCAGCCTCTGTCCCAGGGCCCACTCACTCAGGGTGGCATGTCCATGAGTCAGCCCATGGCCTCGCAGCCATTGTCGCAGCCGGACCTGTCTCAAGATAGTTACCTTGGAGACGACTTCAACCTGAAATCCCAGGCTGACGCTGTGTTGTCACAGGATTCTACCTACCAAGGAGAGAGAGGAGGCTACATGAACTCCTTACCAGACTACTCCCAACCAAACTATGCCTCCCAGTACTGAAGTACTAGCCTACCGGCTGTAGAGGGGGCACGTCGTCATCTGGCAGCCGTCGTCAAGGCAACCAGCAGGTAACGCCTTGCGTAAGCCACACCCTTGATTGTCCCCACACTGAGGGTGTGGTGTTGACCAAATCCTTGAAGAAAAAGAAGAGGAGAGAGTGGAACGAGAAGAGAAGAGAAAAATTTCACCCGCATTTACAAACGGCGGGTCTCAACGTTTTTGACGCCGCGAACAGAAGAAAATGGAAGAAGATTTTTGAAACTTTGACTTTGGTTTTAGACGGTTCTTGACCTGACGAGCAAAGCTTCGCTAGTTTTATAGAAGAAAAAAGACATTGGCAGGTTTCCATGAAACGACAAGAAATAAACCAGTTTTGATGTTAGCCTCGACGTGATTGTCGACAGTTGGCCTCAAGACAGCAGGCAGCCTGGATCTTTCACTTTGCCTGCGCTCTCTGTCATATACTAGACCCCACAACCAGCGCGCTTACAATCCGCACTTCTTTTATCACTGATTTTCATAAAAGCAAGACAAACCAGTTTCCAAATGATCGATTACAAGACTGTGGTAAAGGTCAACAGATTCCCCTGTCCAATTTTTTGTTATAGATTTGTATCGGAAATCTCTAAACTCAATGTGAAACTAAACATTCAGAGCAAGATATCTGTCGCAAAGGTTGTGGAAGAAATGTGGTGTCCGCTTTTTGTTTGAAGTGAGAGGTTTTGTAAACTTAAACCTCGATTGCGAAGAAAGATAAGTTGAATGTTGCTCGGTTGATAGGCCCAACCTTTCCATTAAGACTTATTGCAAAAGCTTTTCCTTAAATGACTCTTTACTGTAGTTTTAGAGACTGAACTATGATGACGTTACAACTTCCAACTTCTTTTAGCATCTAAAATGTACGTTAAACACTCCAAGCTGCTGCAGGTTCAAGAGGACATAACTGAGGACAAAAGAGGCCTGTTTTGGATAGAATGTTGCCCTTCAATTTGCCTCTTGTCTCCAAAAGGGAACGAGTTTTTAAATCTCAGGAAACGATGGGCGCGCGTCCCTTAAGTTGTTTTTAAAGCAGGGTGTACGAAAGTGCATCTGATTTTGTGTTTTTTGTTGTTGTTTATCTTTCGTAAGCTTTTGAATCATGTTAGATTTAGCGGTGTGTCAATCGATCGTAATTTCCTCAACCCAACTCAATCAGTTTGTGGTTGCTGTCCTCCTAGGGCTAAGTATGTGATGCGTTATTATTGATATTATTATCACAAACCATATTGACAGGTGCCTTGATTTAAATTACAAATTGTACTGCAATCTCTAGTAAGTAATCAAGAGAGAGTTGTGCAATTTAGTTAGGTCGTGAAGTTAACTATAGTGTTTTTGCACTCGTGATGAAAGGAACATTTTTAGTTTCAAAGTAAAGTTGATGTGTTTATTTTTTTGTGTGAAATTCCAGAACGTGGTTCATTTGAGTATTCTCTGACTTGGATTATCCTTGAGATTAGACCCGCATTTGACGCTCCCCTAACCCCTAAGACATTGTATCGATCCGTGTTCTAATACCTTTTAGAGGCAGATACGTTATGAAGAGTTATACTCGTGTCTACATAGCTGGGAGAAAAGCACCAAAACCTTAAAGTGCCTTTGTAAGAATCGAAAGGTGACTATCATTTAGAAATTGAAACTCGTTCCTGGCTTTTCCCAATCATCAAACCCGTTGTTGTGTCTTCCCAGACCCAGAACTTTTCACTCACTGCCTCATTTTAGGCACAAAGTCTGAGAGCGAGACAAGCTGACTCATCCCCAGTCGTGCGCGGAGTGGGGGGTAGAGGGGAAAGGGAGGAGGGTAACGCCTACCAGACCTCGTGTTTTTGTTACGCCCAGTGGCTACGCGAAGTGGACTGGGGTCGAGTCAGATCAGGAGCTGACAACCAAAATATCGCGCAGCTGTTTAACTAGTCAGTGAAAAGCCAAAAGAATAACAAGTTACAATTTCCAACCACGCTCATAGATCAATGTATTCCTTAAGAAACCATCTCATGTATGGTAGAAGTAAGGAGACTGGATCTTCATTTTCTGTAAAAGAAACATTGAAAGCGGGGGAAAAAAAATTCCCTACACTATTTTTCTCGCGGAAATAAAATGGGACTACTTGATTTTTGTACCTTTCTTTCTCCTTTCTCTAATTGCGAAAACTAAAAATCTTGTTAAATGAATATAGATAATTGCTTGTTAACCAGGAAATTATAACAAGATTGTATTGCCTGCTTGATTTTATTTATCCGACAATTTGTCAGTGTTCACTGTAAGAAGTGCACATAAACGGAAGGTGCCAATTAGCAGAGAAATACAAAATTAGGTTTTTACAAGTGAACCTAGGCCAGGAAAAAGGAACAAATCATTCATTGTTTTTTGTAACATTTAACAGCAGAAAAATTAAAAATTTTGGTATTGGATATGAAGGCAACATTTTGATGCCAATGGGATCGAAATTGACTTTATACCTTATTGGTTTTGGCCTATAAGGGATCTCTTAAGCTTTGTTTTGTACATTAAGAATGTTTAGATAAGATTTCCTTAGTGGTAATGAAATCTTCACTAATATCCGGGCGAAATATGATTACGTCTTTAGGTGTTTAAGTGGTTCGTGAATGGGACAATTTGGAGATATCTTTTGAAATCTGATAATATCGATTAATTTGCGTCAGATATTGTTCGTTGAAAGAAAATTTCGCAGTTGGAAAAACGTGTAATTCTTTTCACGAATCCTCTCATCCAGTTCTAACCTCGTCGTATCTGGCCTGCTGTTTTGTTGCTAATGAATTCAACAAAACAATCATCGATTTCCTTTTCGACCATTCTGCTGGCTATCATTTTCGCCGTTATAAGGTAAGTATTTTTGTACAGAATTTAGTCTGAACAATACAGTTTAGCAGAATATTAGTTAAAACGTTTTTTTTCAAACTTCTGCAGGGAATCTCATGAAGAATCAACCCCTCGACCGGCGCCAGACAAAGGCCAAAATGTTTGCGCCTTTGAAAAAACAAGACCGCAGTTAGTGTTACGGAGAAATGCAACCACTGTGAAAAAAGTTAAAATTGTCGATTGTGGAATTTTTTCTTTCCCTAAACTCCAATGTAAAGAAGAAAGGTAAGGAATTTAATGAAGGTATAGAAGCGGCTTCAATGTAGACTCACATATTTAGTTGTAATAAGTAGCCAGTGTTTATTGCTAAAAACCGTAATTTTATACTGTTCTACTTCCTTATTCTTGAGTCAAGGTCCAAATTCCTTGAGTTAACCTTGATAAATTGCCTTTTATTCTTCTCACTATACGATTTTCTCCTTAATTTTTTCTCTGGATATAATTAGAAAAAGCAAAGACGGAATCTCAATTTTGGAAAAAAAAATACGTCTGCCCCTCTTTAGGAACGTTTTAGTATGATGCCGATGAAATTGTTTTCAAATTGATCCTTGGCCAGAAAAATGTTTTTAAGCTTCCTCCGTTGAAAAGACGTATCTTCAGAGTTATTTTGCCTCCGAATGGAACAATCAATCTTACTGATCCACAGGCTGGATGTGTCTTATCATTTGTAACAATATTTTGTATTTCCGATGAACATTTCAGACCCTTATTTTTTTCAAGGACAGTCCTTTCTAGTAGGATTTGGTCTAAAAAAAAAGGTTATGAATCGAGCTCATTTTCAATTTTTAAGGAAAATTTGTTTAAATCCCATCCAGACGAGCCAACATGTCGTCTCTGAAGCAATCTCGACAGGTTTTTCTTTTCCAGTGACGTCAGATTTCTTCGCATCCAAGCCTTGCACATTCAGGCCAACTGGCTGAGAACACCGCTGACATTTGGGAACGAGTTAATTACGTTTCTCTGAGAAGTCGCCATTACTTTTCTAATCATTATTTCAGTTGCATCACACCTGACCATTTCATCAGTCTTTAATCTTTGATTTGGTCATTAGTAAAAACAGTTTTTACTTACCAAAAAAAGATATTTGTAATGGTAATAATAAATATAAAAAATCAGGCCGTAATTTGGTTATGAAAATTAAAGCAAAATGATTCTGATTCAACTTAACTACAATCATACTTTGCAAAATACCCCAACACTCTACACTAAAAATTAAATAGATGAATAAATTAATTGATAAACATATAAGTAAGCTGCATTTTCCCAACATGAATAGTACATTTTTCACCGAAATTGAATCATCCCTCCCAGAACTAATATTGCCAAGGAGTTCATGTTTCATTTATCTATTTTTCCTTTCTAGTACTGAAACCAAAATTTACTGGTACCCAGTTCGCAAAATTATTCATTTTAACATGTACGATTGTTGTCCGGGGTGGATTGGATATGAATCCAAAGTAGGATGCAAGAAACGTAAGTACCGTAGCTTTTTCCGAAAAAAAAAAAAATACGTTCGATTGTGGTCATCAAATAAATGTAACATTTTGCTTATCACTGATTCATTTGGTCATTTTATCTAGTTGCTCTCCCCTCTTTTTACTTCTTGCTAGAGAATTCTGTATGTTCTGTTCTAAATAAGTACAACAGCTTCAGATAAAAACAATGCCTAATTGCAACGAAAAAAAAAAATCAAGAAAGCAGGAACTCGTGTTCTGTTAGTCCCTTTGACGGGGGGTGGGGTGAGGACTAATAATTACTCCTTTTAATTTCTCACCCTTTGGACTCAGGAAAAAAACTGACATACCTCTTTATATAAAGAGTTTTTACTTGCACAATTTTTTTGTTTTGTTTTATTTTGCTTTCTCAGGTGTTCCTTGTGGCGTCGCCATCCCTCAGAAGGTTCCACTCCATTGCCATGAAAGCAGAGGAAAAGACATTGAAAAACACCGAGGACTTTACAAACTGGGTCACGTGAAAAACCTCCCATTCCCCATGAGTGACATTAATGCTTATCTCTTGATCAATCTTACGCTATCGGACCCTTTCACGGAAACGTGGATGAAGCTTTATGGCTACATGTTAAAGAAAAACCTGGCACTTATCCAGAACTATAGGAAAATGAACCAAAAAAATTTCACCAAGATCTCTGACTATGAACAAGTTTATCACTTCTTTCTCAAACAACAACAAAATGAAGAAATGGTATGAGAGAAATATCTAAGACTATTTTATATAACTATGCAACACTTTTAGTTACTTTCATATAAATCAAGGTTTAATCTCGCCACTATTCGTTGTAGCGATCTCTATGCATTAAGAAATTTTTTTGTGTGCTACTTTTCCTCAGGTTCGCCCGTTTTTCCGATTTCCCTCTCAAGAAGAACCCTTCAAAAGCGTTGTCAACAATGTCACGTGGCGAGAAGACCGTGTGTTTACTGAACAGCGGTTAGCCGGCCTCAATCCTATGTCACTAATGAAAGTTACCACTGGTCAAGGTAAGCACCGCTCCAATTAAGGCTCCCCAATGACAACGAATTGACAATGAAAGACGTGAATGTGACAATGCTTGTTTTATATTTGTGATATCTCTTTCAGATCCTATTGGAGTCAAATGGTTAGATCTTGAAAAACGTTTGAATTCAAACTACGACTGGAACGGCGCAGTCTCGAGAGGTCTGGGAAAAAACACCTTGATACAAGACGCTATCACCGATGGATCTCTATTTGTTGTACAGTACCCGGCCTTTGACAACCTTTCCACCGTGCCAGACATCACAGAGCCCAGGCCCACGCGGAAAATGTGGCCCGCAATGTCTCCAATAGCATTGTTTGTCTCACGTTCAGGAGGAAAAGGTAGACCTGCGCAGTTACAACCAGTGGCTATTCAGGTCGATTCTAAACCAGGTGAAGAACAAGGACAATATTTCTCTCCTCGTGGCATCACTTTCCATTCTGTTTCGTTCTGTTTTCCTGTTTTTGATGCTTTCCCAACCCAGAATATCTAATTCGGAAAAACCGATCTCATTTTTCATTCTTTGCATAGGCTCCCCAGTGTATTCTCCGGAAGATGGTGACCTGTGGGCTCTTGCCAAAGCGGGCTTTCAAGTCACAGATTTTGCTTATGTAGAGATGGTGGAACATTTACTGAAAACTCACCTCGTGATGGAGCCATTTTGTGTGTGCATTCTGAGACACCTTTCAACACTGCACCCCTTGCACCAACTACTAAAATATCACTGCAGGTAGGGACGATTTTAAAAGTTCATAGGTGGCTGGAGTCACACCCAGGCCAACTGTTATACAGCAAACAACGTCAATTACTTTGAATTGATACAGGCCTGAGTGCGACGACACGACGCAACATTTCAACACCTCAAACACATTATTGTGTAATCAGCTACTTGGTTTAGAGTAATACTGCCAAGTAAAAGGTAAAACCGAATATCGAAGCAATTTATGTGATCATCATCATCATTATTATTATCATTATTATTATTATTATTATTATTATATCATTTTTATGATTATTTCTTTGTTCCACTGTAGGGGCTTACTACCTACCAACAAAGTGGGATTTCCTAAACTAATTGACGATCAAGCATACATGCATCAGTTGTTTGCTATTGGTAATACTGGTTCTGTTACCCTATTGGTACGCGCATATCAGACCTTGACCTGGGCCGATACTAACTTCCGGGCCAAGAATAAGGTATGACGTTACTACGAACTACATAAAGACCAACCTCCTTTCCAGGGTCCTCTCATTTCCTTTCTCGAGGGAGGGAGAGAGAGGATTCTGGAACGAGGTTATATAGAGCTAGACGTCAGAAGCTTCGGTACCTCACGTCACTTGAACTTCACGTTATTATCAGATATTTTGTACAAGGAAAGAAACTGTGCTTGAAATTTTTCAAGCAGGTATTTAGACTTGTGTCTGCCTTACGGCGTTTATTTCTGTGTTGTACTTCACAGAAATTCGTTTAATTTCCTCGTACATATTTCAGGCCCGTGGCATCGACGACCGAAAAAAATTGCCGTATTTTCCGTACAGAGACGACGGAGAAGTAATTTATAAAGCTATGGAAGATCTCGTCAAGGACTACGTCAATTTGTGAGTAGAAGCCAAACAGTTTTGTTAGTAAACAAAGCCGGCAGGATGAAAATTTTGGTCAGTAAGCTGACTTTACCTTTACCTTTACCTTAGTGATGTTGCTTAGAAGAAATGAAAGGTTCATACTGTAAATAAATGGTCGCTCCACGTGACTGTCCAGTAATTGATTGCTCCACGTGACTGTCTAGTTAACGAAGAGTCTAATCTCGCACATGTCATTGTATCGTAGTTATTACTCCGCTGACAGCGATGTACTGGAGGATCACGAAGTGCAAGGTCTCGCTAACGAGATGTCACCTGAGGGGGTGGGGAAAGAAGGCGGAAAAGGAAAGGTAGAATTCTCCCTCTGTGAGATATAGATCTTAAAAGTTTGTTTTGTCTTCGTGTTACAGCTTACTTCTCTTGAGTGCGTTTCAACTTAGTAAAATCAAAAACAAATTGTTACAAAGGCTATTAAAACAAAATTGAAATATCACGAGGGGCCAATAGAAAATCAAATGAAAATGAGGCAAACTGCTTGAGGGCGAAAAAACGCGGTTATAAAGTCGCGATTGGTTTTAATTTAACCGCCTCCCGGTTGGCTCAATGAATAGAGCGCTGGACTGTTGTGCGGGAGGTCGAGGGATCGAGCCCCGGCCGGACCAACACTCAAGGTCTTAAAATAATTTAGAAGAATATGCTGCCTTTCTATAATATCAAGAAACGGTTAGATGTTCTAGTCTTCTCGGATAGGGACGAATAAATGGAGGTCCCGTCTCCTGCAGGGTTAGGGGTAGGAGACGTTAATTTCCCACGCACGAGATTACTGTCCGATGGATGTCCTCCCCTGGGTGAGATGGGTGGTTACTGGGTCCGCAGTGATTGGCGCAAGCTGTTGCGGTGTCCCTGCCTGTCGGCAAATCTTGTAAATAAATAAATAAATACATAAAATAAGTTCGCATTTGTTTGGTCGAAAGGATGACATGATTTTTGCCACACCCATCACAGCACAAAAGGAAAGAAAACTATTGCAATGCCGGATTACTTACGCCATTCACTTAAAAATTGCTCTTTAATTCTTCTTTAATTCTCCAGTTGCGCGGTTTTCCAGCCCAAATAACCACAAAAGCAATACTGGTTGACATTGTGACACGTCTCATCTGGACTTCAACCGCTCAACATACTGCTGTCAATTATCCAATCTCGGCGTACGGAGCATTCACCCCAAACATGCCCACGAAGATGTACGACGATGACCGAGTACCCGACGACAAATTCAATGCCTTACGATTGCCGAATAGCTATGTTTCAGCAGTGAGTAAAAAGTTTACAAATTGTCTTGGATTGAATTGCGCTCTTTCTAACAGATTTTTCAATCCTTTTGCTTTTGTCTTTGACAGGTTCAAGCCGGAGTTGCCATGAGCTTGGGTTCTCTTCGTATCGACCGTCTGTTCGATTATGGAGGCAGACTCCCGGAGCAAGGTGGTAGAGTAATTGTCCAAAAACACTACAACCGACTTCACTCTGTGATCAAACCCCTCCTGGACAATAGAAATACAGAAAGATTTCGGGAGGGGTACCTCACATATCCGTACCTGAGCCCAGCCTGGATACCAAACAGCATTTGCACCTAAATCATTTCCCAACAGATAATTTTTAATTCCCTTCGGTATTTGCGTGTGGAGTACAGAGGAAATTTAACATCGATATCCGAAACCATGCTCTGAAGAAGTGGCTTAGGATTTGCAAAAGGAGTTATTTTGATCAATGACGGAAGACTCCGGGCAGTGTTCATTTTGTAAAGAAATTCTTTCAGAGCGAGTAAAATTTTGAGTTGTAAGGAGCTACATGCTACTGTCTTAGTTATTTTAGCAGCCCTCTAGACCCATCAAATGATAGTTTGCCGGGGAAAACAAACACCTAAGCGCTTAGATTGAACCCAAAAGTTAATAATGAAACAGAATCCGCATAGAGACAATGAACAATTTTCAGTAGACAAACTTTTCATGTTTAAATGATAGTCGATGGACGTTCTCACTATGAATTACAAAATGCCTGAATGGTTCGGGAATTTTCTAATTTTTATGCGACATTCAAAGGGAGTCATCTCTTTAGAATCGTCTCAAACATTCATAGGGGCATTTTTCAAAGCATGGTTCTCGGTGCTCTCTCTCTCTCTGCCTCCCTATCTGTACAGTAAACTAAAAAATTCCCTCACTGACAAGATGATCAAATTAAGTTTTGTCAGAGGTTTACTGTCAAACAATTTATTCCACTTTGCTTTTTTTAGGATCAATAGAACTACACTAACATGGGAATGTTATGCAAACTCAATAAGGCATTAGCTGTATCTGAAACTATACAATGTGTGTTTTTCTCGGGGATTTCATAACTAAACAGGTTCTAAATATCTGGAAACAATCTATTAGAGAAAAAAGTGTACTTAAAATCCACTTGTACTTGTTTATGATTTCTACTTAGCGGGAAATAAAATTTAAAACCTATTTCACTGCAACACGGTTGCGTGAGTGAACAAGCTTTGAGTGCAGATAGAGCGCTGTGCAATAAATGAGTTGCTTAAATTTATGTGGACAATGTGATGACAAGAGCCAATCAGAACAGAATTGAGTATCTCAACGAGCCAAAGGGGACTCAAGTAGATGCACCTGCTTCAAGCTCAGAAAATTGGCTGTGATCACAATAAGTTTTTCATTTGATTGGGTCAGAGGTTGGCAAACGTTTTCTGGAGGAATCAAAGAGCGCGGTAAAGCACAGCTTGGTCAGGCATCTATTTGAAGATGACAGCCATGTTGATAAGGGGAATCTATCTAAGTTCTACCAGTAGTCTCTTCTGAATTTCCTCCCTGACCTCATCCTGGATGCTGTTAATTTCAACGTCAGTAAAAGTCTTATCCATTGACCTGTAAGTTATCCGGTAGCAGTGACTCTCTCTCTGAGTCTTGGGATGGCAGAATTTATCCACTAACTCCACCTGAAACAAAGCAATCAGGCTTAGGGGTCTTCATCATAAAGGTACTTACAAAGCTGGATAGCAAAAGGCACTGAGAGAATAAACTGTCTTGCCCAAGAGCATAGCAGAGGGACCCTGACATAGGCTTAAAAATCACATCTTTTCATCCAGAGTTTGGCACACTAACCACACATGGCACCACTACATTTCTGAGATTAACAGGTATGTTGACTTCCAGAAGATGACTCTACAGTTTTTAAAAATTAAATTATAAGCACAAGATGTCTATCAAGACAGCAGTGGAGAGCAAAACCCCAATCAACTATTATCAATAGAAATTGCTAGCAAATCATCTGACTGTTTTAGTATAAATCTATAAGATATGAAAAACTTATAAGGCTTCTGTTTTTATTTCATTTTGATTACAACCTACACTAGTAGGCCGGCATTTCACTTTGCTCACCATTTATCACAGTATAGATGAAGAGTACCACAGCCAATCAGATTACAGCATTTGTGATAGAAGAAATTCAATTATTGGACCCTTTCTCTCATTACCTTCCCTACATAAGGAGCCTTTTCCTCTCCAGTCCCTCACCTTTTCTACTATGTCACCAGCCACCCCACGTACCACATCAAACAGGTTGTTTGGAGAGAAGTCTTCACGAATCCAAAACGCCACATCCTTGTAAGTAGGTGGGTACTTGCTAAATGGCTTGAACTCAACAACTTTGTTTCCCTCAAACTGAGAAAGGAATCTTGGATCATCACTCCAAAACAGCCGAATATCGGGGATGTTAAAAAGCCTCATGGCCAAACGCTCAAGTCCAATACCAAATGCCCAACCTATCTTGTGTTCAGCTCCACCTGTAAATGAAATAGGGCATCTCAATTACATGGTAATTGTATAAAATCTGATAAAACATCTAACTTTCCTTCACAGTAATTTATACTTTTAAGTTAAAAGAAATATTTAACTAGATAAGTGAAGGTTAAGTCTGTCTACAAGCCAAGTGACCCATCCAGCTGAATGTTATCCTAGTCTCCTTGGTATAAAGCTACAAGAAGTATGACAGTACTTCCCCTGAATGGGATGCCAGTCCTTAACTTTGCAAGGTTCCCTTCCCCAGCATTTCATCAAATTTCCCTGACAATTGGATGGTACCTACAGCTACCCCAGCGTGGAGAGAACACTGTGGGAGTAAAGGGTTCCACCCAAGAACACAACACATTGACCACACCAGGTCTTCAACCCAAACCTCTTATCCAGGAGTTCAGCTTACAAACCACTGGTCCACATGTATACATATACATGGATATCATGTTTACTTTTCTATGGAAGCTGATTAGTGTTCAAAAAGCAGTACCGGTATTCCTTTTTAATTCATGGGAATAAAGGAGTGGATTCTACGCAATCTTCCCTACCCCTCAGACCAAAAGGCTCTGCTCATATGGGAGTTGTTTTGTGGTCATTTGATGGAGGCTGTATGAGAAACGGTTCTTTCAGAACCATCAGATCTAAAAAAGTCTACTAAAAGTGTGATCTTAAGATTTTGTTGTGCAAAAATACATGGCTATAAGATGCACCCCAATTTCAGCACTAACTTTCCAGCTGAAGACAATTTTCTTAAAAAAAAAAACCTGTGCCTTATAACCAAGAAACTATGGTAATAAACACATCCAAAAATATAAAATCAATGTAATGATAATAGAAAAAATCCGAGCCCCAGATGGGACTTGAACCCACGACCCTCCGTGATCTAGTCGGATGCTCTATTACACTAAAAATTGTTTCATCTGTAATGATAATGGTGGTGAAAATATTACAGGTAAGGAAGTTTAATTATCAATCATTAACACAAAACTAAAAATGGGTTAGGAAATATTGAATATAATATGTCAGTTTTTGTTCAATTGTCCAAGGGTTTTCCACTTGATTCTCTGGTTTTCTCCCTCCCCAAAAACCATCATTCCAAATTCCAATTCAACTTTGAAATGGTGGACAAATGAATGAATGCATCAGTGCTAATTTCCAAAAATTTTTATTAAATGGCTGTGTCTCACAAGGACTGGGACCTACCGAATTCACGAATTTGATTGGCTGAAATCAATATTGAAAGCGGTCTAGATTTTCCCATCTAGACCGGCACCTAGACCTGTCTAGAAGAAAAAGGTACAAAGAATATAAAAAATTGGCATATAAGACACAGCCATATAATAAACATCTTATTAACTGAGCTAGGTCAGTCTGTATGGGAGAATCTTGACCTCGGTTGCTGGTACAGACCTCACTGCGTTTGGTCTGTACTAGCGACCTCGGTCAAGATTCTCCCATACAGACCTCCTGCTTGGTTAATAAGAACTAAATATTTATCTACTTAACTTACCATTGACCAGTATCTCCTGTGCCATCACACCACACCCAAGAAGCTCCAACCATTCACCTTCAAAATTAACTTCCAATTCCCAGGAAGGATGGGTGAAAGGAAAGAAGGCATCAACCCAACGCATTTCCACTCCCTCTCCACACAGGTGTTCAACAATCTTGACTAGTGTTTGCTTGAGACTGGACTCAACAAGCTTTACTGCCTCCAAAGAATGTGCAGCTTGTTTTTCTGGGGTCTTGGTTCTGCTTTGATCAAACATCTCCAATGGCTCCTTGCAGAGAAGTTATGAAAACATTGCACCAGTGGTGAGGCAAACATCTTTTAAGGGTGTAAGGGTGGGGAATATATTTGTTGAAGGTGAAGTGCTCATGATCCATTCAATTTTTCTGAGGGATATTCTACATTATTCACTTATTGTATGGAAAGTTATTAGTTGTTATGGTAAATTACTTGGATGATTATCAGAACACTGCATTTTGTTTCATTTCTTTGCTTCTCCAGATTGTGTGAATTTCACTCTCCTTGCAAGTTCAATATGTTAACCTATAAACAGACTTTGAGAAATGACAAGTCTATTAGCTAGGGGATGTTGTCCTGATATACGACCAGATTCTTTTAATTTGATTAAAAAGGAAATGTATGATAGTCAGTAGGGGGGGGGGGGCAATTACTGATTGAATCAGATGAGAATAGAGGGGTTCAGAGCAATCATTGTGCTTTTATTATTATAATCAGCAGATAAACTAGGTAGATATTTAATCGAATGTCTTGCAATCTTTGTATAATCAAAGGGTTTATACATATCTGTAATCACCCAAATGGTTAGGGTTATGTACATAGGCCAATGTGGATGTGCTGCTGGATGGAGTTACATTTTCAAGACTGGATTGACTGTAATGTGGCTGTATCTAGAATGGATCACTCATTTTTGGGATTTTGAGGTAAGAAAATTCTGGTTAGTTGGGGTTTAAAAATGGGGATGATTTGCAATTAAAAACATATTACCATTGGGATTGCAAAAATTTCATTTGCCCCAATGTGACTGAGATAGGGTCTATAGTTGGCCACATAATATACTGTAATGAAAAGAGGGCTCTAAAAAGCGAGATGACATACCCCCCCTAAAATTAACCCGAGTATCTCCCCCCCCCCTCACCCCCTGGTAGTTTGGTTACGAAGAGATATTCACCTCATATTGCGAAAACAGCTCGTGCTGTGAAAATAACCTGACTCCTTCCATCTGATGAAACACTGGGTAATGACACGTGTCGATTTCATCCCGCCTGTAAACATCACCCGTAACAAGAAAAGCATCCAGTCCAGTTTTAATCAAGTCCCTTTGATGCGCAGAAGTGTGAGCGCGAAGCAAGTACTCAGAGTTTATGTAATAGTTATCATTCTTCGCTCGGCTAACGTGATCTTTTGGAACAAGCAAACTATCAAAGTTCTGTTCCACCGTGACAACGGGAGACAAATTATCCACCATTGTAAACATAGGGCCACCCCAGCGATTTCTGTAGTCGGCATAAACATGCTCCTGGACTCGTTCTCTTAAAACGCTCAGTGGATGATTTTTGCAAAGGTGCAGGTTTCGTCCGACTTTGGACAAAATGCTTGGAGTGATGTTAGTCATGGAGTCTCGGGGGTACGCGTTGTTGAACAACTGGATCTTATCTCCTTCCGTGTCCGCTTTGTTGTGAAGACATGCGGCGAATAACAGTCTTCCGCATTGTATTTTCTTAGTGAGAGGGGCTGCAAGAGTTCGTATATTCAAAATAAAGGGCATTTTGCAAATGAAAGAATCCTCGAAGGACTTGAGAGCACAAAATGCCATTCTTACATGACCAAGTATCTATTAGTAAGAGTTACTGCTGACTCAAGTACAGGCCTGAATCCGGGTAGAGAGAGGGGAGAGGGAACAATCCGGCATAATTTCTGGACTAAGGGAGAGAGGGGAGAAGGGGATTTTTTTCTTGGGTTGGGGGGTCACATAGAACGGAGAATGGTAAATGGAGGGGGATCAGTGGTCACCATTAGAGTATATAGGCGATACATGGCAAATCGACTGCCAATTAACAGCCAATCAGGAGGATTATACAATATCGTAAATACTTTTGTTCTTGGGCCATCGTAATTTGATCAAAAATAAGACACAAACAGCACAGTGCGTGGGGATCAGGAAGATTGTATAGTGAAACAATCAAAATGTTCCTACCCCGCCCCCCTCCCCTCGGGCGATGACTTTTAAGCGGTCCCTAACCCCTTTTTGCATTGTCTGTCTTTTCTACAAATTAACATGACAAAAAGAAATCATATGCCGGGAAGCTACTTCTCTTCTACGAGCTGTAGAGGGCCGTAGTAACAACTTCATGGCCCAGTTGTTCGAAGGGCGGATAACACACTCGACAGGTGTAAACATACTTATGACACGACTCGGGAAGTGTGAGGGCCAATAACTAAAATCAACCAATCAAAATGCTCTATTGCCGGGCAATATTCTCTCAGTATTGGACCGGGCACTGTCCCGAATGGTCCCGAATGATACCGCACTTGTGTCCCTTTGAACTTCAGTCCTGTAATAAATCTCTTATTAACCAAGCTTGCTCGGGACCGTACTGGAAGAATATCGGCCCTCGGTCTTTTTTGTACGGACCTCGCTACGCTCGGTCCGTACTGTCAAGACCTCGGGCCGGTATTCTCCCAGTACGGCCCTCGCGCTTGGTTAATAAGATATATGTACTGCACTACCCAACGGATAAATATTATCCAGTGTATAGCGTTGTCCACCCTTAGAACTGTTCTTTAAAAGATATTTTGCATCATTTCCCGCAGGATGAAATGTCTATCGCTTTCTGTGACATTATTTGACATGGGCGTGTTTTTCGTGTGAATGCATTAGCATTTTAATATATTTAAGCTGAAATAGTAATCTTCAGTGGGTTTGTTTGTAAAATTATCAAAACGTAGTTAGCAGCTGGTGTCAAATGACCTACCCGGATTGGTCAATCAAAATCAACAGGAACAACGAAATGTTTCAACGACAACAGCGTCAATTTTTGAGAGAGAATCGACGGTGAATTAATATTTTCGTCTCAAAAATCTCGATGGTTCATCCACGGGCCATCGCCATGCATTTTTCACTTTTTTATTCTGTTTTATTTATCTCGTCTGAACTGATCCTCAAGGCAGCGTCTTGTCAAGGTTAGTATATGCAGTCCTGTGAAAAGGCAGACTACCACCGTGAGAAAGTTTAAAAACGCTGACATTTCGGGGATCAGCTTTTTCTCGGAGCCTCAGGGGCGCGAAACGTCAGTGTTTCGGCAAAAGTTTGCTAGTGTGGTTCATATACCTTTGATTTACTAAGTTATGGTTGACGATCAGCTAACTTTTTTCAATTGATCCCCGACGGAATCGGCATAAGTTTATTAACCTAGTTAAAAGTAACGAAACTTGTATAAAAAAAATAGCTTGTAACATTTATTTAGGCGAACCCTGTAAAGGAACTTCACAGATCCAAATTGAGACCAACATGTAATGGCCAGACCAATCTCATTTCATTTTTATTTTTCAGTGTTTATTCAATCAATGATTCATTTTTGCTGCAGTTCTTAGTCAATTAATAATTCATCTTTCAACTTTTATCGATCTAACGTATTATTTATTTAACAATAAATAACAATAAATTTCTAAAAACCAGACTGGCTCTGCTTATTTAACATTAGATAACGTTGGGAACACGTTTCTCATCAGAAATTCAATCACCTGTTTCGTAAGTTTTTTCAGCGTCCTACCAAGAAGCCAGGTATGAGCTTCCGTTGACTAGACAGGATGTAATAGTCGGTTCGCCAGTGCTAAATATTTTATCAGAATAGTTTGTATGATACTATACTTAATTTCACCTTACGCAGGATTCCACAAGGATATCTGCTCTGCTCCACGAACCACTCGACAGCAGCTCTTTATGAGAGGAGAACTTGGTTATCTGGATGTTTCAAAAATCGGTACAAACAGAGTGGACGACAGTTTTGAATGTATCTTTAAATGTCTTAGCCATCCAGCGTGTCTTTCTGTGAACCTTGCTTCATCTAAAGGATTCGATCATGATGGAAAGTTTTGGTGCGAGTTACTTCCCTCCGACAAATACAGAAACTTCACGAAATACAGTGAAAACAAAAGTTCCCATCATTTCGTTATTAAGGTAACTGATCTTGTTAAGAGGTCGTCCATGGTCTATGTTAAGTATTTAAGAGGCCTTAAAGATTTTTGTAAGGCCTGAGCCTGCGAGGGAGCGCCTCAAATTTAATTCCAAACCTCACTCTTTAGTCTATAGTGTAATAATAGTGCGCATCCTCTGTTAAGCAGAAGGATCTACTATGCGTGTGAAATTTTACTTGAAATAGACCCACTTTTACGTTGATATGTTATAATTCTTTAACTATTAAACGGTTCCTCTTCTCCTCAGACTTCCTGTTCTTCCTCGCCATGCCAAAATGAAGGGACCTGTGTACCAAATTACAACAGTGGCACCTTTGAATGCCTGTGTAAGAAAGGCTTCATTGGAGACTTCTGCGAGAAAGGTTAGACGTTACTCACATTTGCTAGGTTTGCCTAACATTTGCTCGCAATAAATTTGGCTGTCTGTCACAGGGATTTCTTTAATCCAGGAGCAGTTCGCTTTTGGTACATTAAGTACAGCATGGCCAGTCTATGTGTCGGTCAGCTACAACTGACCTCTTACCCAACCGAAAATTATCAAAGGCTTTCTTTGACGAACTCGTTTGATACAGCACTGTATATCCACTGTAAAGGGTAATTGTTAAATATTCTTACGGTGTCAGGCAAACTAAGGTTGAGGACAGTAGCAAAATTTCTATCACTGCTGCCGAAAACATCATTTGTAACGTATGATCTTTTAACTCATACTTAGGCCTTGAGTCTTGTAAAGATACGTACAGTTTCTACAAGTAAGTTGGAACTTCTTTTACACGAATGACGAGAGAGAAAACAAGGAATTCGTTTTCATCGAAGACCCTAGATTGGGATGTAGTCACTGATATAGTTAGACCCTACTTTAGATGAGGCAATCTGTTGATGAGATGATGCGTGGAGTTTTACGTCAGAAATCCTCCCCATATTTCTCAATAATCTTCATTCAATGAAATCCCCAGAGCCAGTTTCTTGGAATTCATAATGCGTAGAACTACACTTCAATTGAAGAATTATTAGATCGAATAGATTTTGGGGCAAATGCAGTTGCATGTTTTTTTCAGAATCTGTTTCGTTGCACAGGTCGAACGCCAGCGAGTTAGTTACCTTGTACTTCCGAAATTCGACAACAGCCTCCGTTCTCTGTCAAATGGGAGATTTTGGATGTGGAGATGGAGGTTGGACACCAGTTATGAAGATTGATGGCAACATGGTATATTATAACTTTAGCTGATCAGTTCTTACTAAATTCTTCACAGAATCTGCCAATGCATGGCCAGTAAAAAATCCACTTACGAAAAAAGGGGTTAGAGTCGAAACTCCGTAGAAAATATGTGATAATTAAATTAATGGCACTTGTTAAATAAACCACAACATTTTGCTAAAATTAAAGAAACTTCTTAAAACTTAAAACAAAGGAAAAACACATTTATATGAACGACTACTAAACTACAACTCCGTAAAACAAAACAACAAAAATACACGCGAGAAAAATGTGCACGTCAGTTTTCAGTATCAAGGTTAAAGTTCTTTGACGTGATTAACTAATTTGTGAAATCACGTGCACCGCGTGTGAATACAAAAGGAACACAAACGGGGGAGAGAAGAGGAAAATTGTATCTTAAAATTTAAAAACACGAGATTTTCTACTTGGCCTTATGATTTATTGACCTTGTTGTGCAGCTATGTTCGAGTGTCTCTTGAACTTGATTAGTCATACCCCTGAATTTTCAACGTAAACTTACCTAAAAATGGTTTCTGGTTGTTTACTTTTACCATAATTTATCGCCCGAGGGGTGGAGGGGTGGGTCGGAGGATTTTGGTTATGCCACAATTACCTGACCTTTCTTAGGCTCTGTAGTGTATGACATCAACAGTTAATTTTTTTATAGCCCCCCGCCTCCTTTATAACCTGTATCGACAGCTGATACCCCTTCCGATCACCCTAATACCATGTAATCCCCCAAAATTCTCCCCCTGGAGAATCCGCCCTTTGTTCCAGGCGATAGATAATAAGAGGTCGCTAAGCTTCGTGCTCCTCTTTGGAATTTTTCAGTTCTTGCGACAAATGATCCACGTAACATATGGGATCACACAGGCCCAGCATATCAGCCCAAATAATTCCACTATTTGCTCCTCTTGATTTGCTTTTTATTTGAACTCTTCACGACAACAATTTTGCAGAATACATTCCGCTACGATTCGAGATATTGGACTGACACTGATGAATACAATCCTTCTGGCGGAGGGAGTGGGTTCGATTCAGAAGAGACCAAATTACCGACCTACTGGAACACACCCTTCTCCAAGATCTGCCTTGGTATGCGGGTCAGCGAACAGTTGAAGTTCACTGTTATCAACAGGCAGGCTGACTCTCTTCACTCTCTGATTGCTGATGGCCAGTATCGGGCCACTTCACTGGGTCGGAACAAGTGGAAAGAGTTAGCTGGTTCAGGGGTATATCTGCAGCCAAATTGCAACAAAGAAGGGTTTAATGCAAACAGTCAAGGATCACATTTTAAAGCAAGAATCGGTATCCTTGGAAACAACGAAGACGACTGCCGTACTTGTGATTCTGTTATCGGCTTTGGTATAAGCTCTGGTAAAACATGCGGCGAGTCTAAGACCGCCACAGTCATGTGTTACATTTTGGTCCAGTGACAATTTACAATTTACGCCAATCAATTAGAGGGTTTAAGTGGGACTGGGGGAAGGTTGAGTTGGAGTCGTCCAGATGCACGCGGTTTCTACATACATGGCACATGTTAGTAGCTCAAAAGTGATCCTTTGTTAATTTCTTGAAAGCTTAATTCGTGGTCTAAGCTAAGAGGATTAGCTTGAAGGGATTGATATTAAACAGCGATAGAAAAAACTGAGAAACTGTGAAGAGCATGATTTAATAAGGTCCCTAATTGATGAGTTGTTTCCTATTTCATCACAACTTCCCAATCATAGCACCACAATTCTTTCTTTATAGCAACAATTGATATCAGTACATATGTCTACACCTGAGATGAATGTTACTTTGTGATTTTAATTGTCAAACGGCGAGCAGAGATTGAAACCTTTATACGAGTTGAGATTGAAAAATTCTTACCTCTATTTCATTACTTTGCCTTTTTTCCGGAGAATTTAGAAGCAATTTCATCGAGATACTCATCTTTCGGACTGACTTTGTTTCAATTTTCAATTGTCAAATTCCATGAACAGGATGTCTTTGAATCGATCATGGAAGATTTACAGCTTAGAGTTTACAAATAAGTTGATGTAACAAGGTAGATGTAAATGTAATATAGATTTACTTGCGTTCTAGTGCAAATGCTGCAATCTGAATAGCTACGCTTTTCGCTATCTATTATGTGATAGATAGTGAAAGAGTGACAAGCCGAACAGGTTGTGGTTGTAATAAACATTTAACATAAGTATGAGCCTGTGTCGTTGTTCAACGTTGAACGACATTTGCTGTCAAAGATGTCTGCTAAATCAATTGTCATTTTTATTCTTTTTTCGTGGCTTCACCTACAAGAAATCGATTTTACTGTATATTTCGTGCCTTTTTTAAGTTTTCTGGATATTAGTTTGAGTAAAGTATACTCTGTTACTTATGTGATCTTGTTAAGTGTTATAAGTATTCACTTGAAAATATCAGAAAAAATCGAGTTAGTCTGGCGCTCCAACATAATTAGCTCTAGCTTCTTGAGTCGCATCATGGCACGACTTTCACTCGTTCCGTCAAAAATCGTCCAGGTTGTATTTTTGCTTAGCCTTCTCTCTAAAAAAGGTCACAAGGTTGGTGATTTTGACTACAATGTGCATGGTCAAGCAGCTGAATTATCTTGTGGAAGGGAACTATCAAGTGTTGTTCCTGTGCGAAATCAATCGACGAAACAGTCCGCCATTACCACGACTGGTAATTACCTAAAGGCAAGTGCTATTCTACGCTTTACGAAGACCTCCTGCTCGTAAATGTTCTTATCTTATGTGGAGATATCGCTCAAAACCCCGGACCTGGCGCGGCCTGTCATGGTGTGGGCTTAAAAGTTTGCCATTGGAATATTCAGCATCTTACTGATAGCAAACTGGAGGAGATCAGGGTTAGGTTGACAAACTCAAACAACGGAGAAGATAAGCCTGATATTCTGATTTTAACTGAAACCTTTGGTTCAGCGAAAGTGCCTGACTCCTTTTATTTTATCCCAGGATTCCAATTGCATCGTAAAGATAGAATCGGGATCAACACACGACGATAACTTATCGGGACATTAAAGGTCTTAACAAAGAGCAATTTGTTTCATCGCTTCAAGAGGCCCCCTGGGACTGTGCCTTTGTGTTCGAGGATACCAATGATGTTGTCGACGCCTGGTATAAAGTATTTAACGACATTATCGACGAACACCTCCCTTTGAAACAAAAGAGAGTAAAGCGCAAAGTTCAGCCAAAATGGTCTAAGACCGAAATCTTGACGGGGATAAAGGCTCGTGACAAACTTCCTGTCAAAGCTAGAAAAAGCCAAGCAGAAAGGGATTGGAATGCGTTTAAGCGAGCGAAAAACACAGTGACTCAACTTATCAGAAGTACATAACAATCCTACTTCAAAGATAAAGTCACTGAAAACAGGAACAATTCCAGGAAACTTTGGAATCTAATCAAGTGTCTTTCGAAGGACGACAAAGGGGCTGAGAACGGCATAAAGGAACTTGTTGAAAACGAGATAAATATCTCGGATAAGCAAAGCATTGCTGAGATACTAAACTCGTTTTTTGTTGATCAACCGAAGAAACTGGTTGCTGCACTTGGGCTTGGCTCGCTGATTGACCCCCCAACGATGACTTCTATCAGTCAAGGCAATAGTGCTTTTGACCTTCCAAGAATAACTCAGAAGAGAGTTGTAGAGTTACTGTTATCTATTCCAACCCATAAGGCCACCGGAGATGACGGCATCAGCGCCAAAATACTAAGAATTGCAGCTCCAGCAATTGCTCCATCGCTGACGAAGTCACTGAACCACTGCCTGTCTACACAGATCTTCCCTAATGCCTGGAAGATCGCAAAAGTTACCCCTGTTTTTAAAGGAAACGGCAGTAGGAATGAAAAGAATAACTATAGACCGATCTCTGTGCTCCCTGTTCTTTCGAAAGTACTGGAGAAACACATCTGTGAATACTTAGTTAACTTCTTGAAAGAGAATGACTTATTCCACCCTCTCCAGTCAGGGTTTAGAGAATCGCACTCCACTGAAACTGCGCTTATTCGATTGGTAGACCAGTTACTGTTTAACCTTGACAATGATAAAGCCACTGGACTTGTTTTTATTGACTACAAGAAGGCGTTTGACCTGATTGACCATAACCTACTATTGTCAAAATTGAAGGCTCTTGGAGTGGGTGAGAGCAGTCTACCCCTGTTCCGAGACTATCTGAGTGGCAGACCCCAGTATGTGAATATAGACGGACACCATTCTACCCAAAGGGCCTTAACATTGGGAGTCCCACAAGGCAGCATATTAGGTCCAATCTTGTTCCTTGTTTTTATTAATAATCTACCTGCAACACTTCAGCACTCCATGGCTGATATTTATGCTGACGACACAACTATTAGCTACTCCACCCATTATACGACGGCTCCTGATGATATCTCGGTCGGCCTTCAGACGGATTTTGATGAAATCTTGAATTGGTCAGCTGACAACAGAATGATCCTTAATGAAACCAAAACCAAATCTATGCTTGTCACCGGTAAACGGTTAGCCAAGAAAATGGAACAGTCCACCCTGCAGTTAAACGTTAATTCTACTGAACTTGAACAAGTGAACTCGCATAAACTATTAGGAGTCACGATTGACAGCCAGCTTACTTTCGACCAACATGTCGAAAATCTATGCACGAAGTTATCGCAGAGAATTGCCGTGCTGCGAAAAATAAGACGCTTTTTGCCCATTGATCAAAGGAAACTTTATTATAATGCTATGATCAAGCAGACAATGCTTTATGCATCAACCACTGGATATCTTGTTCTGCTGAGAATTTGCAGAAAGTCTTTAAACTTCAGAAACGCGCGGCACGTGTAATTCTCGGAGCTGACACTAAAGCGAATAGCGTACAACTGTTTAGGAAATTGGATTGGGTTCCATTCTTTCATGAGGCAAAAGTAAATAGGTCACTAATGGTGTACAAACGATTGTCTGGGGACTGTCCACCTTATATGTCCCAAATGCTCGTAAGAAATGCAGACATAAATGAAAGATCAAGCAGACATGGACAACTAAACCTCGTCTGTCCCCGATTCAAACGGGAGTCAGAGGGAGGTAGGTCTTTCACAGGATCGACCTCACGCCTCTGGAATACCTTACCACTGGACATAAGAATGAAACCTACTATCAAATGTTTTAAGAAGGCCATGTTAGATTTTTTTAAGAATAGTTATAAACGATTAGAACATTTTATCTTATAGTTTTTATAAACTTTGTAATTTTAGAATTTTAGCTCTTGATCTTTTTCCATAATTAATTAGTTTTTAATCTTTTTCAATAGTTATTTGTAATATATTTTAAGAGGGCCACTGGTTTGTCAGTTTTATACTGTTATGTGTTTTACCCTCTTTAAATAAAGTTGATAATTATTATTATTATAATGTCAAATTAGACCTTCTTATCAATACGGCGGCCATATTGAGTTTATAAGCATTAGCATTTTAATATATTTAAGCTGAAATAGTAATCTTCAGTGGGTTTGTTTGTAAAATTATCAAAACGTAGTTAGCAGCTGGTGTCAAATAACCTACCCGGATTGGTCAATCAAAATCAACAGGAACAACGAAATGTTTCAACGACAACAGTGTCAATTTTTGAGAGAGAATCGACGGTTTCAGATGAATTAATATTTTCGTCTCAAAAACCTCGATGATTCATCCACGGGCCATCGCCATACATTTTTCACTTTTTTATTCTGTTTTATTTATCTCTTCTGAACTGAATATCAAGGCAGCGTCTTGTCAAGGTTAGTATATGCAGTCCTGTGAAAAGGCAGACTACCACCGTGAGAAAGTTTAAAAACGCTGACATTTTGGGGATCAGCTTTTTCTCGGAGCCTAGGCGGCGCGAAACGTCAGTGTTTCGGCAAAAGTTTGCTAGTGTGGTTCATATGCCTTTGATTTGCTAACTTATGGTTGACGATCAGCTAACTTTTTTCAATTGATCCCCGACGGAATCGGCATAAGTTTATTAACCTAGTTAAAAGTAACGAAACTTGTGTAAAAAAAATAGCTTGTAACATTTATATAGGCGAACCCTGTAAAGGAACTTCACAGACCCAAATTGAGATCAATATGTATTGGCCAGACCAATCTCATTTCATTTTTATTATCAGCTTGAAGGAATTGGTATTAAACAGCGATAGAAAAAACTGAGAAACTATGAAGAGGATAAAATAATAAGTTCCCTAACTAATGAGTTGTTTCCTATTTCATCACAACTTCCCAATCATAGCACCACAATTCTTTCTTTATAGCAACAATTGATAGCAGTACATATGTCTACACCTGAGATGAATGTTACTTTGTGATTTTAATTGTCAAAGCGAGCAGAGATTGAAACCTTTATACGAGTTGAGATTGAAAAATTCTTACCTCTATTTCATTATTTTTCCTTTTTTCCGGAGAATTTAGAAGCAATTTCATCGAGATACTTATCTTTCGGACTGACTTCTCAAATTCTATGAACAGGATGTCTTTGGATCGATCATGAAAGATTTTATAACTTAGAGTTTACAAATAAGTTGATGTAACAAGGTAGATGTAAATGTAATATAGATTTACTTGCGTTCTAGTGCAAATGCTGCAATCTGATTAGCTACGCTTCTCGCTATCTATTATGTGATAGATAGTGAAAGAGTGACAAGCCGAACAGGTTGTGGTTGTAATAAACATTTAACATAAGTATGAGCCTGTGTCTTTGTTCAACGTTGAACGACATTTTCTGTCAAAGATGTCTGCTAAATCAATTATCATTTTTATTCTTTTTTCTTTTTCGTGGCTTCACCTACAAGAAATCGATTTTACTGTATATTTCGTGCCTTTTTCAAGTTTTCTGGATATTAGTTTGAGTAAAGTATACTCTGTAACTTATGTGATCTTGTATAAGTGTTATAAGTATTCACTTGAAAATATCAAAAAATGTTAAATTAGACTTTACCAATACGGCGGTCATATTGAATTTATACGATTTAAGGAGTATTATGGGATGCCCAGGTGGGTACTCACTTAGTATTTACGCATGCTTTTCGGGCAAAAAGAAAACTTCACTGTGTATTTCTCAGGAAAAAGTCGATCATTATTACATCCCGAAACATGGCACAACGATCTCTTTTCCAATTTCAATATTTTTCTAGGAAAACTTAAAGAAAAATTGACCCGAAAAGTGCGCGTAAATACTTAGCGAATCGCGCTCATGCCTCCTGGGCATCCCATAACCCTCCTTAAATCTAATTAATTCAATATGGCCGCCGTATCGATAAAAAGTTCTATTGGGATTTTTCCTATCCCAGTCAGTATTGGTTGGGAGTCAGGATTTTCAAGCCAAATCGGGTGAATCCGCGAAAGATTGGGATGGTTGGACAGTCTAAGACAGATTTGTTGAGGAGATGGGGGAATTTGCTACCGTGGAATCCTAAAACCCCTATGGCTGGTCTTCAGATAAATTAAGTTGGTAAAACCAATATTTTGAGTTTTATTACCCAACAGGGTGGAACACCAGAGTTTGTTTTGAAAATAACTTCTTCATACATGAAACACATTCTGACAGCTCGTAGTGTCAAAGAAATTTAAACAAAATAATTCGGTGATACCTATATTTCATTTCAAAGGGAAGAGTAAACGATACATAAGGTGAAAACCTTAATCGAATAATTAAGTAAAAAGGAATTTCAAATCATTTTATGAGCTTGCAGAACAGTGTACAACTTTATTATCTAACGAATCGAACGAAGTGTTCGAAAGCGACACGTTGCACGAGCAAGCACGGTTTTCCGAGCTCAGATAACAAAATATTATGACTTACATGAACTCTGAATGAGAAGGCAAGAAGTTTCTGGTAAAATAATCACTAATGTTTGCTTGTCATTGGCCCAAAGCAATAAATCAATGCCTCAAATTTGAAAAGATTTGATCGATATTGTAGAAAGGATCGCTTCCAACCACGCTCTTTTTCGTCCCGATACTCCACTGACCGCGCAGATTATTTTCAGCGATATTGTCAGTGAGTTCACTCCTATATGAGGAATTATAAGGTGTTCACTATAGCTTTAGACATCGAAAGAAAGCTCTCTAAGGGGCTCTCTAATGTTGACATCTTGGTTAACCCGAGAACAGATCCTTTTCCCATTTACCCTCTATGCCGCCCGCTCTTTGAAAAAAAATAAGCAGTTAATGAGAACGAGAAGAAAAATTCCCCTTGTAAATCGGATGAAGGTTTAAAAATGATATAAGGAAAAAATGCACAAACATATGATTTTGTTTGTGGATATAATGAGAATTCATGTTTTGAATTACTCATTTTTTTTTCTGAATTGGACATATGACTGATATTTGGCTTGCAGAAGAAATGGCCGCGCTGTTACAGACCTTATAGTTTCTGAACTCGCAAGTTTTATTCTGCAAATTGTAAACGGGTAACTGTAGACCAGCCTGACTAAAGACCGCGCACTGTGAACTTTAGAGTGTGTAGATTGAATATAGCTGAAACTACCAAGCTAGTAGGCTTATTTTTTTCTGTTCTGTATTTATGGCTCCAGCCAGTTGTTCTCTTTTGCTCGTGGTTGGCACAAGGAAAACAATAGTCAGGAAGGCTTGGAGAAACAAAATGTAAACTCCATTGTGCCATTTTTTTTCATTAGAACAGATTTGTTCTAGATTCTCGCTTTTTTTGAGCATTGTGAATAGTATTTTTTCCCTGTCGAAAACAGTGGAACCTCGATATAACGAAGGGCCAAAGAACTGGCAAAATCGAAGACTCGCTATGAGGAGGGCTCGTTCTGTCTCACACCTTTGTTTCTTCCACGGAGATCGTTTCATGGCCTCATTTGCATTTGATAAAATAGTGACACTTCGTCACTGAAACGCCATGTTTTAATAGCGTTGCTCTTCATCTTATTTTGGGTGGGTAGAAGCTGCTTTTTTAATGATAATCTTTATTTAGCAATAATTTCCATAAAATCCTCTACAATACAAAATATTAACAGCGTAAAAGACGATCCAAAATAGTTCCCTTTCGGCTCACATCTACTCCTTTTTTTTTTTTAAATGTCAAAGTGTCTAGAAACTATAAATAACGGAGTCAAATTTGAACTGATTCAAATTCTAATAATCTGATAAGTAAAAGCATATCTAAAACTATACAGAATAGAGAAAGGTGAATGGTAAATCTAGAACCCTATATACCAGGCTGCTAAAATGCATTAAACAATGTCAATGGCTCCCTCGGCAGCTGCGATTTCAACGTCGCAATTATTATAGTCATACGCAGCGCGGCGCTTCACCCGCGATCCTCGAAGGCAAACTAAGGCCGACCGAAGGAGGGCAAAGGATGTCTTTGCTCGGATCCAGGAAATTGTTTGCGAGTATCGTTCGCCCAATCCCCTTTCTTGGCGGCTATCAGCTCGGCCAATCGGCTGTGGTATCTTATGCATTCCATCCCCATCCCTCCCGTAGTTGTAAATACAAGCGTCGTGAACGGGCCATGCTCAACATCCAACACTCTCCTTGAGTACAGCCGCTTCTTGTCGTTTTCATGGATGCGATAAATCTGCTGTGTTTCCTGGTCCTTGTAAGACTCGGCATTAGGGTGGCAAACCCTCACATCGAAGAATGCCGAGCTCTGGAGATCCCAGAAGCCACGCCCCCGAACGTCCAATCTTGCTTCTTGTTCTCTATCAGACCCCCTGCTGAGTTGTTCTTCAGTGTTGTCTTGGAGATCTGGCTCGGCCTCGACATCGGTACACACTATACTCAAAAGGTCGGCCTCGAGGTCTCTCAACCATTATGCCGTTGGATAACAAAGGCCCCTCGTTTGCAAATTATTGTGTGGTCTACTGTAAAGTTTTCCCCACACGCACACACTGATGGAATGTCATCGAATGGCCAATCATAGCGTAATTTAACAGCATCGCGAAACTCTCTCTTGGTGAGGTTGAAACCATGTTCTTGAAGGGGAAGAACTGTGAGCCATACAGAGGATCCTTTTTCTTGCGCCAGTTCTAGAGCTCGCTTGGTCTTCCGTGAAACAATTTGTTTTAGATTATCCGGCAATCTCTGAAAGTTCTTCAGCTTTTCCATGTTTGACAGCCTGACGCCCTGACTCGATGAGGGACTCGTCGGGTTGTTGATGAGTTTGAGCCATGATATGTTCGACAAGAGAAGATGTCACATGAATAGATGAGGCATGTTCGCGTGCCGCCTCGTGACATGGGTTTCTCAAGCTCAGGCCGCCTAGGCGCACTGGTAGTGCTAGAACGTCTCTATCCAGTTTGCTACACTTGCGCCCTACGATTGCTGGTATAAGGACCTGGGAAATAGCCTCTTCAAGTGGCTCTAGAAGATCTTAGACATCAGGGAGAGTTCTTAGGAAGTACGTCCAACGATGCTTTAAACCAAACGTGAAGGCGGCATAGCTGGCCTGCGGTTGAATCTGTGCAAATTCAGCCAGCTGAACAACAATTCAGCTGCTTTATAGTTTTCCAGATTCAACTACTTGTTTATGTTATTATAATAATAATAATAATAATATAGATAGATAGATAGATAGATAGATAGATAGATAGCTTTAGATAGATAGCTTTATTAGGTAGTAAAATCATTGCAGCCCCTGGGCCGGCTGAAATACGACTTACTTTACAATGGAAATAAATTATCTCTTACTCTAAGATAACTACAATAAAAGCCGCAAAGTGTAATCTACAATAAAATACAATAAGAGAAGTATCAAAAACCACAATACAAATAATTAAGATAGCTACTAATAATTAAAACTGTTCGCCATGATAAATGTGTTTTTGAACCTACTTGTCTTACAAATCAGTGGCTTAAAGTATCTCTGGCTGCGGGTGCGATAGGTGGACCCGTTGCGTGGAGGCAGCAGATCGTGGAGCTTGTGGTTTTCGTCCCTTACAATCTGATTAAATAGAGCATAACACAAGATCTCCCTCCTCTCGTACAGTGACGCAATGTCAAGAGCTACTAGAGCCTCAGCGTAGGATAAGTCAGGTTGAATCATCCGCAACGCGCGTTTTTGCAACCTTTCCATTTCATTAGACAGATATTGCGGCAAAGAATGATGAAAAACTGGGCACGCATATTCTAATACAGGGCGTATACATGTTGTATAGAAAAGTAGCATATCCTCAGATGGAACTTAGCGCGCTTCAGCTGTTTTAGGAAGTACAGACGCTTCGCAGCCTTTTTGCATATAGATTCTACATGTGCTTTCCACCTGAGGTTGTCTGAGACTATCACTCCTAACAACCTTGCGGATGAAACAACTTCGATTTGTTTGTCATTGATGGTAATATGATCAAACAGACAACCTGATCTGGAGAATAATATTCTCAGTTCTTTACATTTAGACTCATTGAAATGGAAACCATCAACTTCTGACTGTCTTACAAGTTCATTTACGCGTAATTGCATGTAGCTAGCCTCATTCTTCAATACTGGTTCGACAAGAGTGGTGTCATCAACGTATTTCCAAATAGTTGTGTCTGCTACAGAAAGATTATTTATCATGATAAGGAACAGGCAGGGGTCCAATTTCGTCCCCTGTGGCACCCCTGCAGGAACAGCTTCCCACTCCGAGAAGCAGTCGCGGCTCAGTTTTATCCTTTGCTTACGGTTCGTTAAAAAGTCCATGATCCAGCACAAAATCGACCTTGGAATATCGTAGGAGGAAAGCTTCCGCGCCAGAACATGATGGTCAATCAGATCAAATGCCTTCCGGAAGTCAAAGAGTACAACTCTCGTAGTCGATCCATTTCCATCCGTTGACTTCGCCCAAGAGTGAATCATACTAATTAATGCATACGTGGCGCTGGATTTAGGCACCGTTCCAAATTGCTGTGGTTCGATCTTTGAGAGGACAGCGGGCTTAACACAAGTGTCGACAACGTACTCCTCCGCTATCTTTGACAAGATTGGAGTAAGGGAGATGGGTCGAAGGTGTTTGTTTATGTCCTGCACAGGTCTTTGCTTGGGCACCGGCACGACATCCGCTTCTTTCCATGAATGAGGGAGACGACCTTCGCGATAAGATAAATTGAGAATATCTGCTATCGGCGCTGCTAGTAAATCTGCATTTTCTTTCAACACCCACCCTGGGATGCCTTCAGGACCATGCGCTTTGGTTCTGTTCAGTTTCGTCAATTTATTTTAAACCGACTCGTTTGATTCAACAAGCGCAGGTTGTTGGGTTGCACTGTTAGAGGGTATTATGACAAAAACAGCAGGGAGCGGAGAGAAACACTGCATAGGCCAGAGAAAGGCCTTGTTGATGGTGTTGGCAAGAGAGATGTCATCTGAGGGCCCATACAGGTGTTGCAGGGACTTCGTGACGTAAGATCTCTCCATGAAAGCCGGAGAAGAGTCGCTAAGCTTTTTGATTTCATCCCATGCACCACGCGGACGGCCTACACTCCTTCAAGTGCTCCACCTTCGCTTGAAAGTACTTAGCCCGACACGCTTTTCGTTCGCGATTCACGCGATTCCTTAGCTCCCGAAACTGTTGATTATCCCCACGGGAAAGGGCGCGCTGGCGTGCTTGAATAAGATCTTTAAGTGTAGATGCGATCCAAGGGGGCTCAGTAGAGTGCACCCTCCGGGATTGAATAGGAAGAATATGATCAAGTCCTGTTTTTATGATCTGTTCCAGGAGCGAGACCTTTTCGGCGCACGTTTTCAAGGCGCAAGTCAAGGTGTTCACATCCACAGCATCCAAATAGGTGCCCATTGCTTGGCGCTTACTTGGGCGCAAATCTCTCGTCTTAATAATGATAGCGGGCTGCTTTACATGTGCTCTCTCTTTCGGTTGGAGCTCAATTGAGGCATGGTCAGATAAACCGAAAGGCGGGCGTTCGATGGGATCCTGATAATATTCAGCCGAAATATTAGTAAGGACTAAATCAAGTGTCCTTCTGCCTCGCGTTGGAAAATGGACTATTTGCTTCAGCTGGAAATTATTACGGAGGCGTGTGATTTGCAATGTATTAAAATCCCCAGCAATCAGAATACCACAGTTGGGATAGCACGATTCAATGGTTGATAAGCACTTGATTAAATATTTCATTATTGCTGGATCACTGGCGCTTGGCGGATGATAAAGCGTCCCAACAACAATAAAATTACATCCCCTTGGGAGACGGAACGGCCTAAGTTCTACCCAAAGCATTTCGAAAGATATACGTTAATATACGTTAATTGAGGCTCCCCCATAGGGGCTTTTCAACCCCAAAGTAGTTTTATGTAAGTGCTTAAAAATCCCCACCGGCAGGAGGCGACCAGTGAGCTATTTACAGAGCGCAGCCGAGGAGTTGAGCTAGGGGCAACCGAGAACAAATCCAGTGAGTGGCAGGGTGGAGGACTTGAACCCGGGCCACCGGATTTCAAGTCCAGCACCTAACCACTAGGCCACGCCGTCTCCTTCTCCTTATGATCATATTATCATAATCGTCATCTTTGATGTCATGACCGAGGAAAGATTAGGGAGAGTAAGAATAATAACCACTGGGGTGCGGCGCTTTAGCGAGTAAAGCATTCGCACGCCCGAGAAGAAAAGAGGCCTGCACTGTAGCCTCATTGTTTTCTATCTGCATTAAATCGACGATTGCAGGGAGCAAAACACAGAATAAACTGTAACATTGTTGAAACCATCAACAGATGCATTAGTAATAATATCCCTGAAGACAGCACTGTCAAAAGTAATGCAGCATGCTTCCACTGCACCTGTGGTAACATTGTTTCTGGCCACATCTGAGAATAATTGAGCATACTGTATTGTTTTTTAAAGGTTAGCTTTATTTGTGTTTCACTCTAGATTAATTAATTATGCGTGAAAACGCAACAATCGTTAATAAGCTGTAATTGAACAATTACAAAACAAAACTATCACTGATTGATCGTGCAGGAGACGCAACGAACGTTGAGGACAACCATCGCGTAAATATTACCTTTCTATGGAATTGTAGTTTTGTAGAATCCTTACTCATCATAATTACTGTATTTTTGTTATAGATTTCTAACGCACATGTGTATTAACAGATATTAAAGAACACAGTTTGAAACCGTTGGTTACAGCAATACATTTGTTGTTTACAACAAAACAATTTGTACTTCTAAACTTTACGACAGCACGTCCGACCATCACTGTCAACGTCACCACACTGCGCATATCCTGACAGACAGGCTGCAGAAAACTTTTTCCCAAGGGAAGCCACAAAAGGTTGCTAGTGAAACTACTGATTAATATATTTAATACTATACAAAAGACAGGCTGCAGAAAACTTTTTCCCCTGACGTCACAGCGGAGACATATTTCTCGCTGCACTGACAATTTGGATAAGAGTCCAATGAAGCGGGATCTTCCATGTCTGAAAAAAAAAAAATAGTTGTAACTCAGCACAATCAGCTCTCGTGTTACATCCTCGGGAAAAAACAGTCATTTTCGAATCCATGGGGGAGTGAAATAAATACTAATTTCGGGTTCAGTGCACAAAACTTTGTCTTGACAAAATGCTTTTAAAAGTAGTGGGTGGACAAGATATCAAGCAGACTTCTGAAATTAACCAGCCCTTACATCTCTGAATGCATCAGTAAAATCATTCACCAATTGGTGGTTTGCAAGTTACGTTATTGCCTCCCTGTTGGTGGACGTAAACAATAGTGCCCTTTTCTTCGTCCACCAGCATTTGTTCCTTTTACCATTGTTACCTGCGTCTCTAGAGATTAGTTGCAAATCACCTATTAGATACAATGTATACATGAAGTTCATATATTTTGAACTGCGGTATTAGATACGTATGGTATGCATAAATAGCGCTCTCTACTGCGAGGATCGTGCATCATACGTAAATCATCTATTGTTCGAAACTGACATCTTTCCCGATTGATTAGAAATGGAGTCGGAAAAGTTTCTCCTATGTGTAAATCTGATAAACGTGGAATCTGCCTGAAAATGACATCAAGTCTTGCCTTCATTATGAGTTAATACTCTGCTGGGCTCTCGCCTATTAAGCCATTCCATAAAGCTCTCCTTCTCACGCCAGTTTCCATTAGCAAGACCAACAATAGCTAATCCAATCAAAACGATAGCAAGACGATTCATGGTATTTTCAGTCTAGTAATAAGAAAACATAAGTGATGATAAATAGCCAGATTTTAGACATAAGAAATAGCATTGTAATACCATTTGGGTTTTTACACCAAGAGTAACCGACAATTCCTTGACAATTTAAGAAAAGCTAAATCACCAGAGCTAGCAAGCGTACCGTACACTTAGTCATGGAAGGATTTAGCGCTTGAATCAAGTACCGCTTCATTCTTATAAATTTGGACCGGTGCTGCTCAATAATTTCCCTTGAAATGTTACTGCAAGCTTTTTGCAAGAAATTTATAGCCACAAAAGTACCGCGCAGTTGTAAATCCTGCTTTATCTCTCTTGGCTTTTGTGCATTTTGCCTGTAATTTGTTGCGTGCATTGGGGCTCGAACATTTTTGATTGTGGTTTTAGTCGAGTCTTGCTTAATCTAAAAAAAACCCTTGATCTTTGATTGCTCTTAAAAATTATCCGCAGTTCTTTTTAGACGGAAAACAAAAAACAACAAACCTTGATTTGCTTATTCGTTAACACCCTTGGACTTTTTCGTTTAGGGCAGAAAGTGCAAAACTGAAATGGCACGAAGTTTGCTTAGATCAATCAAGCAGATCTTTTTATACTACACCAGAAACGTTTATTGGTCTCTTATAGTCATTTGAAATGAATGTAAACCAAAGAAACGAAACAAAAATATAAAAACATATACCAGATACACTTCCGCAGCCTAAAATAACACGTATAAGGGGCTAAATAGCAAGAACGAATAAAAAAATTAGCTGCATGATAATGATGATTAGGTTGTAACAGAGGAAAACTAGATAACTATCGTCTAACTTTGCCATGATTTTGGTTGTCTAATCTTAATAAGTACTGTGATATACCTGGTAATATCACATACATCTTACCTCAACTCTGTGTTCCATGCTGTTGTAAGTGAACCTACTACACCCTCAAGGACGAATGAGAGAAGTGAAGTGAACGCTGAGGTTGCTTTGGTACTTGGTCATTCTGGAATAACGTAATTATTTGAATAAACTCCGCCCTCGAATAAACGCCGCAGGGACAAGCATAAATATCATTAAACGCCGTCCTTTGAATAAACGCCGCCCTCAAAGAAACGGCGCAAACTTTCTCGATATTGCGGCGTTTATTCGAAACATTTATTTAGAACCAATGTAAGCAATTCAAGTACCTATCTTTAAAAACAAAAGACAGCATTCAATCTAAACCAGTCGTGGAAATTTATTTTTCTCGATTGTAATGATATTCAGTTCAAAGTGGCTATACTTCAGAGCTTTGCTACTTAGCTCTCTCTCTAAAACTTCTGCGATGCACAATTCCGTGGGAACAGCCGAGAATCTTGCCGAAGCTAGAGTTGCTCGAGGCGCAGCCTCGAGCAACTCTTACGCATATTTCGTGCTCTCCGAACTTCCCGTATGCTTTAATAGTCCATTTTACAGTTGTGTGCTTGGTTGCCAAGCCTTTGAACGGGAAGTTAAGCTAGGGGTGACCTTGTTATGAAACAAACCTGGCTGTCTTTCAAATGTAAATCACTTTGTTGTCATGCTAACTAGATACAGGTCTCTATCACAACAAGGTCACCTTTAGCCTCACTCTGAATCAAAGGCTTGGCAACTAACTACATAACTGTCAAGTGGCCTATTCTCGATGAACGCACGCTACGCATGAAAAATTGATAAATAGGAAGCTTAGTAAAACCTTCATTAAAATTTAACAGACATCGGAAGATATTGGCGAATAAAAGTGAATAAGGGGGGCACCTGCCTTGAAATAAGCTCTCTGATTGGTCAGTTGAAATCGGCTCAAGAGCTTTATCTAGCCATAAAAAAACGTTTAACAACAGTTCGTTTTAAGTTCAACACTTATGCGCTTTCGTGGTCTGATATCGTGCAGTTTCAGTCATGTTTCTGGTTTACTTTCAGTTTTACTATTCACTTTTAATTATCTGGTCTGATCTGATCCTCGAGGCAGCTTGTTCTCAAGGTTAGTGTGCGGATCTTTTGAAAAAGGTATTTTTGAGGCATGCTCGTAAGATAGAGATTGAGAATAACCTGCTTCCATAAATTTCAAAGAGCCAGCTTTGCCATACTCAACTTTACCCATTATTCCTGTATAGGAAGCTAATTGATATACAGTTAGACTCCTTCATAAAGCATAATCTTCTTAGAACTAATCATTTTAATCATATGTTCACCTTTAAAGTTTCCCAAAAAATGTCTTCAAGTTGTTATTCTTCTTCGTTGTCAAAGACGTCGACGTGAAATTACCTCAGAAGATCTTGAATACGCATGCAACGAGGTTTCCTGTCATGTAAAAATCTGAACAGTTTTGAAATAGACATTCAAGGGCTTGTTTCTCTATGCGGTAACCGAGTAGTTAGTTTTAATTTTAACTTTGAATATGACATGCCATCTAATCTTTATTAATCATGCGGTAGTTTAAAAAGCAAATTAGTGGTCCGGGAATTACTGCAGGGCTTCTTAAATTATATTTAAAACATCAACGTTAGGTAGTGTCATAGGAAAAAAAACCGACTACGTTATACTCTAATCATGGAGAACTTTTGTCCTTGGGCCTGAAAAATTTCACTCTGTCATCGTGACATTTGTGAATTATTTATGAACTTGAAAATTAGCTGGTTTCAAATTTCAAATTATTTCGCAACTCAATTTAGTTTGAAATATCTCAAACATAATTGCGTGTCTTTTTTTCTTTTTCCCTACGCATTTCTTTGCATTTTAAATTAGTATGACTGGAAAATTGAAATTTTCAAGATAATTCATTTTCTCTACACAAATAATAGTGAAATTCTATGAGCCAAAACTCTGTCGTAAAGTATACCGCCAGCCGGCCCACGAGCTGTCAGATTGAAAACCAATATTTTGAGAACACATCCAATGTTCTAGTGTTTACTTTGCTAAGCTCATCATTGTCACGTTTGCATTTTGTATAATGTCTTACATTCAAATGATGATGAAAATCACATAACCAGCGGATAATTGAAAACTAATCTCCATTTCCTCACTCCTAAAATGGTGCAACTTAAAAATGATTCGTGACCCATTAAAAAAGAATGATGCAATTGGTACATGAAACGAAACAAAGATCTCAGTGATTCTAATTTTGCTGAAAAGCTAGTTTGTTGACCATTTCTCAAAATATGTTAAAATATTAATGTTATGATTTGCATGGCCACAAAAAATAAGGTAAAAGGGCGGCAACTGAATCCATAACGATGAAATCGCCCAGATATCTTTGATAGTCACGATACAGATGGCCGGGAAAGAGAAACTTGTGAGCTCTCCGAAAAACTCCTCCAAATTTATTTTTTCGAGAAACTAGGCACACGATCCACGAATTTGCAAGTAATGGTTAATTGCGTCCATTCTTTAAATAGCAGCCAGATCCACTCACGTGTTTGTCTTTTATCTTATCATAAATCTAATGTGAATAAAACAATAAGGGGCCGTTTATTTGTGTTTTCTATGAAGAGCTTTACATGGCAAAAGGAGAAAAAATACAACAGCTAGAACTTTATCCTTAGCCGTCAAGCCTAGAAATTGAAAAATTTTAGCCGTTAGGAGTAAAAAAAGGTTAACCGTAAAATTTTTCTTCTAATCACAAAGGAAGGATGTTGATTGTTATTAGCCGCCGTAAAATGGCCAAAATTTTTACCGTTAGCCGTAAAAACCATTACCCCATTGTCACCCTCTATCAATGCATTACCCAAGAGACAAATTGAGAGAAATTGTTCCATTGAAAAAGCAACAGATTCGCAGGAAATGTTTGGTAATTAGAAGGGAAAATTGCTCATCAGGTCTTGGGAGTTAGAGGATTTTAAAGTTCTGGCGTTATTCAACGTAGAGTTTGCCTAACGTATCATCTTATCTTTTGCCTCAACCAGGTGTCCATGATATCTACTCCCCCCCACAGACTGTTCGACAGCATGTGTTTGTGAGAGAAGAATTTCGCTATTTGAATGTTTCCAGAATTGGAACTTACACAGTGGATGATAGCTTTGAGTGTACATTTAGGTGCCTCAGTCATTCGTCATGTTATTCTGTGAACCTAGCATCCTCTAGAGGAATCGAAGGAAAGTTTTGGTGCGAATTGCTCTCTTCTGACAAAAACAGAAACTCCACGGAATACAGAGGAAACAAAAATTCTCATCATTTCGTCATCAAGGTAACAGTTATTCTTTAGGGATCGTGAAAGTCTACTGCTAAGTATTTAAAAGGCCTAAAACTGCCTGAGTCTGCGAGGAGGCGTCTAGAATTTGATTCGAAACCTCACTTTGAGTCTATCACATGCGTGAAAGTACTGTATATCCTTCCGGTTTAGCAGAAGGCTCTACAACCAGCGAAATGTTACTTAACGGTAGATCCACTTTTATATCAATGTAGTTGTTCAACTATTAAATGGTTCTCCTTCTCCTTAGTCTCCCTGTTCTTCCTCGCCGTGCCAAAATGAGGGGACCTGTGCACCAAGTTACAAAAATGGCATGTTCGAATGCCTCTGTAAGAAAGGCTTCAGTGGAGAATTCTGCGAGAAAGGTTAGACGTTACTCGCAATTGTCAAGTTGGCTCAACATTTACTTGCATAGTATTTGGTGGTCTGTTCAATGATTGTTTTAGCAGATTAAGTATAGCATAGCCAATCAAGTGCTCTTTGCGTCGGTATCACTGCAACTGATCCCTTACCCAACCGAAATTTATCGAAGGCCTTCCTCCGACGAACTCGTTTGATACAGCACTGTATATCCACAGTAAGGGGTGGATAGTCACCATCATTTCTGTTGCTTGTTAACTACTCCTACGGTGTCAGGAAAATAAAAGTTCAGTGAAAATTAAAAAACTCCTATCCTCGCTGCCGAAGACATCATTTGTAACGTATAATTTTTTTTTTATCTTATGCTTAGCCTTCGAGTCTTGTAAAGATGTGACAAATTTCTACAAGTAAGTTTGAACTTCTTTTACATGAATGACGAGAGAGAAAACTGGATATTTGCGTTCATCTTAAACTCTGGATTGGGAAGTAGTCAGTGATATAATTAGACTCTTACTTTAGATGAGGTAATCTGTTGATTAGATAATCTGTTGAATTTCCCGTCGGCAATACTTCCTGCATTCGTCAATTAACTTCACCCAATGAAATCCTCAGAGCCACGTTCTCATGTTGAAACTCATATTGCTTAGAACTATACTTCAGTTGAAGAATTATTAGATCGAGTTAATTTCGGAGAAAATGCAATTGCATGTTTTTTTCAGAATCTGTTTCGTTGCACAGGTCGAAAGCCAGCCAGCTAGTTACCTTGTACTTCAGAAATTGGAAAACGGTCTCCGTTCTCTGTCGAATGGGAGATTTTGGATGTGGAGATGGAACTTGGACACCAGTTATGAAGATTGATGGCAATAAGGTAGGTTGTTACTTTTTTCGATGAAATTCTTCCTTGAGCCTGCAGACAAATAAATGACTCACTAATTTACCGTTACTGGTACCAAGTGGAATTCAAATATCTCCAACCACTGATGTCTCACTTCATTGGTCTTGAACAAAGGCCTGTACTTTTATCTCATACCCCAGACTTTAGAAGTCTGTTTCGAGTTTCGTGTTACTGAAGATGGTTTGGTGTTTGCGACGAATCAGAGCGAGAGAGGTAAAGTAATAATGCGCAAACGCGTTGCAGGTAAGATCAAATATTCTCCAAACCTTCCTTTTCCCCTCGATATAAAAAACGCGGTTTTAACCCTTTAACTCCAGAAGAGATTGACATGTAACTTCTCCCTATAATAGCTATACATTATCCAGCAAACAGGTAATGAGAATACTCAAACTTTGGCCAATAATGGCGGGCGTACTATACTTGGCCAATAATGGCCGACTATACTTGGCCGATAATGGTTCACTATACTGGGCCCAAAATGGTGCACTATACCCGGCCAATAGTGGCATACTGTACTTGGCTATACTGCGCCAATGATGGCGGATTATACTGGGCCGATGATAACTATACTTGGCCAATAATGGCCCACTATACTTGGCCAATAATGGGTGCTGCACTTGAGCAATAATGGCACACTGTACTTGGCCAATGATGGCAGACTATACTTGGCCAATAATAGCATACGATACTCAGTCAACAATGGTTTTATCCTTGGTCGAGTTTATTGCCAATTTTTACGTTTCTCAATATCAGCCTTAAATTCCTTACTGCTATATTAGCTTAGATAAATCTTACCTTTTTCAATCCAAGCCAACAGATTTCTAGAAGTATTTTGTTTTGTATTCATGTTTAAGATGTTCTTGTTTTTACCTTGATCCAACACCAAATTCTCATAACTAATTTACAAGAAAATGTGTAGTAGCTGGAGAGGAGAAAGATCAATCAGATCTAGGAAGTTGAAGAGTTGAACGGGATATAATAAGAATTACCTTACCTGATCAGATTCTGAATCAACTTGCATAACGTTGTTACTTATCAGTTTTGATGCTTCTCTTTGCATTAGATTGATTACTCATTGTATTAAAATTATTTCGTAGAACACATTTCCGTACAATTCGGGGTACTGGACTGACAAAAGTGAATACAACCCGTCTGGGGGTACGACTGGTTTCGATTCACAAGAGACCAAGTTACCGACCTACTGGAACACACCTTTCTCCAAGATCTGTCTTGGTATGAAGGTCAGCGGACAGTTGAAGTTCACTGTCATCAACAAACAGGCTTCCTCTCTTCACTCTCTGATTGCTGATGGACATTATCGGGCCACTTCATTGGGTCGCAACAGGTGGATAGCGCTAACTGGTCGAGCCGGTTCAAGCCATGGTCTGCAACCCAACTGCAACAAGGAAGGGTTCAATGCCCCAACCACCCATCGCAGAGCAAGAATCGGTATCCTCGGGAACAACGAAAATGACTGCCGTACATGTGATTCTGGAATTGGAATTGGTGTTGAGGGCAGAGTGTGTGGTTCTGTTTCTTCTTTCGGAGCAATGTGCTATATCTTGGTTCAATGACAAGCTACATTCAAATTAACATTAAAACGGCACTGAAAGAGATAAGAGACAGTCTTCATAGAACAGTCGGTTCCGTAAATGCTCGAAATTTGTTCAAAGGAAAAAAAAACTGGATCTCACCCACGTTTTTCGTAACTTGGAACTGTATTAAGCTAGGCAGTGAGATCACAGAATTAAAGATTTGATAAACTATCAGTTTTAAAGTTGATAAATCATTGACGCAAAAGACAAAAACAAAAATAACTTAAAACAAAACAAACAATTTGATATACTCCCCTCGATTAACTATGCTCCAAGCTTCTTTAAAGCACTGAGGTTACCATTTTGATTCAGAAGTTTTAGTATACTGAGCGCCTGTAAATAGGCCTTCATTTGTGAAAACGCAAGACTTTGTAATTCTTTTGTTGCGTTTATGAATACGCTGAAAACGATGCGATTAAGCACCTGTTGGCGTTATCGTCTAAGTCCCTCGCAAATCAGGATATATGATGCTCGCGAAAGCCTGTACAGCAATTTTAAGTTATCTACGCGGAAAATTTACCAGTTAGCTTCGAATTCTATTATTGGATCCAGTTTCTCCCCACACAGCGCTGCAATAGTCGAAATGTGGAAGAACCAGTGACTTATAAATTGTGACCAGGGTACCTTGGGGACATATCGGTCTTAGCCTCCTAAGCGCAGCAAGTACTTTAGAAATTTTACTGGCGACCTTGGAGATATGGGCTTCCCATGAGAGTGTTTGATCCACCTGAACACCAAGACATTTGTAACTATTGACTCTTTCAATGAAGTGTCCATCAAGGTAAATACAAGGTTCACTAGGGAGCGAAGAGATTTTCTACCTTGTGCCTGTAAACAGACACTTCGTCTTGAGGACGTTAAGACTTAAACGGTTAGAGTCAAGCCATTGTTTCAGATTGCTCAGATCGTGGGTCAGGGATGAAAACAGCTCGTCAGGGTCATTGAAGGCAAACGTGAGATTAGTGTCATCGGCGTACATCCTCACATCTGACAGAAGGTCACAGTTGGGAAGGTCATTAATATGTAATAGAAATAGTAGGGGTCCGAGGTTTGAACCTTGGGGCACCCCACAACGTATGCGACTGTGACCTGAGTTCTGTCAGTGAGGTAGTCTCGAAAAAGGTTAAGGCTTACACCCCTAAACCCATACAACTCCAGCTTTGACAAAAGGATCTCATGGTCAATAGTGTCGAATGCCTTTTTTAAATCTATAAACAGAATGGCATTCGTCAAACTATTGTCGATGTTGAGATACCAATTGTTTGTGATATCAATGAGAGCCGTCAGAGTAGAGTACATGGGTCTAAAGCCAGACTGATATTTAGAAAGTAGGTTATTCTCATTTAAATATGAGTATACCTGATTGAAAATTGCTTTTTCAAAGAGCTTAGCTATTACAGAAAGTACAGAAATAGGCCTGTAGTTTGCTGGATCAACCCTCGAGTCAGCTTTGTGGATTGGAGTTACTATAGCACACTTCCAGTCGTTGGGAATGATTCCAGTGGAAATAACTAACTTAAATAAATGAGTTAAAGAAGATGCAATGAATGTAAACGATAACTTTAGGAGGGAAGTTGGGATCCCATCAAGTCCATCAGCCTTTCCCACAGGGATATCATCCACAAGTTTACACAGTTCATCAATAGTAAGTAATTTTAGCTCGAAGGTACTGTCACGAGATTCAACAAAATCACGAAAGCCGACCCGAGGGGGATTAATTTGAGACGCTAAGCTGGGGCCTATCCCGGTAAAATACCTGTTAAATGCATTGCTGAGCTCATGGGGGTCAGTTACCACCGCTTCACCAATGATCAATTTTGTGGCCTGAGCAAAGTTTTTCGTACGCGATAGTAGTGTATTAATTCCATTCCAAATTGCCTTTGCTTTCCCAACGTTATCCTCAAAGTAAGAATGAAAGTAATCCTTCTTGGAAGCCTTAATAGAATGGTTGACTCGATTCTTAAGCCGTCTGTACTCTGCCCATTTCGACTGATCATCAGTGATAGTGGCGATTCGTTTTATTCTTTCTCTTTCCCGCATCAATCGCAAGATTTCGGGAGTGAGCCAGAAAGCTTCAGTGTTTCTACCTCTCTTTTTCCTAGCTGGTGCATGAAGGTTGGCCACTGTTAAAAAAGAATGTTTTCACATCTCCCATGCCCTTATAGGATTTTCTATATGCTCAATTATGTACCAAGGAACCAGCGCTATGTCTTCTAAAAAATAATCGGGGATAAAGTTTTTGAATTGTCTTGATTCAATTATTCGCGGGGACGAACTAGGACATGTTAGTTTTCTCGAGACATGTGATCGCTACAGCCAATAACGGACACGCCTGATGTAACAAATTTATCTGGCTCGTTGCTAAGAAATAAGTCGATAAGTGATTTAGAACTTGATGTGACGCGTGTAGGCTCCCTGATCAATTGAGCATATTGGTACGATTGACAGAGCTCGTTAAGGTGTCTGGTTTCATTAGCTAGGGTAATTGCCATCATGTCACAGTTAATATCACCAAGAATATTTGATTCAATATTTTCCGCTTCAATTTTTCCCAAGAGGACCTCAAACTTATCATATGGCTCAATTGGTGAATTTGGAGGTCTATACCAGTTTGAAAGAAGAAATGGTTTCGTCTTGGGTTTTTGAATCTGACCACATAGGAATTCGAGGTCTGGGTCAGAGAGGTCGGATCTAATTTTAAAATCAATCACGTTACGAATGTAAATGGCAACACCACCACCGCTTCTACATCGGTCACGCCTAACAAGTGTGTAACCTTCTATTGAGACTGCAGAATCAGTAAAAGTGTTGTCAATATAATTTGAATATATCAACAAAGTTGAAATGTAAATTGGCCACAGTTACGATTATAAAAGCTGACGTTTACAGCGTTAGCCCTTCGTTCAAACGCGACAAAAACATAGGCAATTTTTTGGTCAGAAGTTCTTTCGACTAATGACCAACCAGGCACTTTTAAATGCGCTCGTGCACGATGCAAAACGTGTCCTTTCATTCACAACACTGAGAATATATCGGGACCCAAACGATCCATTAAGATCACCGATCACTTCACGTGCACCTCCGCCAATGTAATCTATTGCATAACTTGCACTTATTGCCGGGAAAAAGATTTACATCGGCGAAACAGGCAGAAGACTAGATGACAGATTCCGAGAACACCTTCGCGACGTGGAGAGGAATGACAAGGACCGTAATCGGAACCAGTCGCTAGACATTTTAATTTACCTAACCATTCTCAGCAACACATGGCAATCTCCTTATACACTTAGGTAGCACGGAAAGCCGGAAAACTCTTGAACAAAAGCTCATCTTTCAAACCGGCAGTCTAAATCCCACAGGTATCAACGAACGCTTTTCATTCCGCTAATTTATTCGTGTTTTTCTCGTTGCCATGTTTCCACCAATCACATAGCTCCTTTTTCTGCCTCTAAAAGCACACACAACCCACAATTCCCCTATTCGCTCCGACGAGGGGCTAACGCTCGAAACGTCAGCTTTTATAATCGCAACGGTGGCCAATTTCCCATTTCAACTTTGTTGATATATTCAAATTATTTCGTTACCCCCACCGACGCAGCCCCAAACAGTTTCTTTAGAAACTATCAGCCTTTATTCAAGGTTTAATTGAATTTAATTTAATTTAATAACTTCTAGAGCGCTACTTTCATTCAATGATCAACAGCGCTAAACAACTTAGAATACTACAGTAAATTCAAATTTATAAAACTAATTACATGTACATTAACATTAACAACGTATGTTAAAAATAAGAATAATATGGAATATCCATAATAAGGATCTTAATTAGGAATAAGGATCTTAATAAGGAACTTAATTAGTAAGGTGTTGTCAAGACGAGTCTCAGCCAAGGCTAGTATATCCAGAGTGTGAGATTTCATTCTTAAGCGAAGCTCGTCTAGGTATTTAGGTAAACAATATATAATAATAATAATAATATAATAATAATATAGATCAATTTCTATAGCGCATTTCCATGTAAATGCTCTAATGCGCTTTACAACACTGTGCGGGGGACTTTTCCAGACTGCCGGCGGCAGTTTACAATTAATAAAGGAGAAATTTTTACAGATGCCCCCTCCCCCCCTTCCCAGTAAACAGGCCAGACCACATCACAGTAATCTCGTGATGTGGGTTCTTTAACGTCCCTTGCCGAAATTAACTAATTGATAGGTGCAGGAGACGGGACCTCCGGCTTTACGTCCTATCCGAGAAGACGAAGCAATGTGAGTGAAGCGTCTTGCTTAAGGACACAACGTCAAGCCCCAGCCAGGACTTGAACCCGGGCCATCTGACCTAGAGTCCAGCGCACTGACCACTGGACTACTCACGCCTCATATAAATTTTGTTGTTGTTGTTGTTGTAGCTGGCTTTTCGGTTGCTAAATGTGCGCATGCAAATTGTTATCTATCGAATGGGTTTAAATCGGTTGTCAATGGACAAGGATTTCTCCGGACTCCGGAGGTAAAGGTTGGATTCACAGAATGCATAAAGCTATGTCCTTCTACGGTTTGCGCGCTTTACTATTTTAGTTTATATTACCTCATCTCCAATACTGCAGTCCTTTGTTTGTAGGCATAGGTGCGGGTCAACGCAACCGTCTCAAAGATGGCAACTGTTATATTTTGAGAACATTAATCGGGCACAGCAAGTCAATGTCATACGACGAGCTGCTCACTACGGCTAGCATGACATCGTCATACTGTAGGCGCTTACACCAGGCGTGAATACTTCTTTTTAAATGCTTAAACGGTACGGGCCCTATTTATATTGGAAGCCTTTTTAAACACAAGCCTACACCGTATAGGCTAAGAGGCGAAGGCTTGAATTTGGAATTACCTAAATTTAATCTTAAATTTAAGAAGAATTCTTTTACTTATTCATTAACTACATTATGGAACAGTTTGCCTTCTCAAGTGCGTCTTTCAAGTGATACTAATGACTTCAGAAGTACATTGCACGATTGCAGCTTTTTAGAATGTGTCTTATAGTGCACTATTGTAGCTTTTAACTGCTTTTAGAACGAGTACTACAGTTTAACAAGTCATGCTTTTAGTATGTGGCTTTCTGTTGTTTTAAAATTGAAAAATATTATATGGCTGTAATTATTATAGAATTTATTTATACACGTTCGTAATTTAAACGAGTTTTTTTTAGCTCTTTGACGTAACGTGTTAAAATAAGTGGTTGATTGATTGATTGGGGCGACTCATTGAAGAAAATTTCGCCTGTTCCTGTCTCAGCTACATTTCTTGTAGCGCAAAGGCGTAGCTAGGAAGGGGGGTCCTAAGGTCCCCATGCCCCTCCCCGCCCTTGTAAGGTTTTCTCTGTCTCATTAAATAGAACACTGCGTGTGGAGATCGACATGACAATCTGCTGAGTACCCTCTGTTTGACATAGTGTGACCCCCCTTTAAAAAATTCTGGCCACGCCCCTCTAGCGACACGTAAACCTTCTATGCGTCTCCTGAAACATGACAGCAGTTGAAACGTCGCGATCAATACACGATTGATTGGCCCGACTCCTGCTTCGTGAGATAAAACGATGAAACATTTATTTATGTGGAAAACCACAATGAATAGTAACATTTTCTATAATATCTACCTCTCGCTTCTTCGTTAATCTTTCGGCAACGAATGCATTCTTCGCTACGTGCACTTCCAGAGCTAATCAAAATTTTTAGGAAAGAATGGCATATAAATTATGAGATAACTGAAATAAAGAAACCGACTACGTTACGATACACACCGAATGATAAAACAAAGTTCTGTACCATATTTTGCAGGAAAGAGAAAGTAAACTGATGCACATCTGGAAATAATTAGCTGATAATCAATTCCTATTGACTTTTTCAACTTTTAGTTCACGAACAAATCGTGAACTTGGAACAACAATAATCTCTGGAGTACCAGAATCTGTTTGCCGATCGGTCTTTAAAGAGCCATCATCTATTGCAGTCCGCTCATGATCAGAGATATCGACATTAGGCATCAGATTCAGTTGCTTGCAGACGTCACCAGCAAAACCAATGTTATCATCACTTTCCAGTTCTTCAAAAATGTCTCCCCGAAAATACCCTTTGTCATCTGCATATATCCCTTCTAATTCTTCACCTTCCGTTGGATTTTTCTCCGACGCAGTTGCATAAGGGTCTTTTACAACTGATTTATCATTCACCGACCTTACTTGAAGCAAAAAGTTCCTGTACGACAAATAGGGAAACCTCCATTTCCAATCTTCCTTGACTTTTGATGCATTCGATTTTGGATCTTTTAACGAACTTTGCTTTGATGAATTTGAAATTCCATCAGGTGCTTCTTCTTTATCCTGAAAGCTCTCGCAAGAGTCGCTGTCAGAGTGATTTTTTTCGTCTTCGCAGGTCGTTTCGTCCATCTCATCCGCCATGTTGCTACTTAGCAGCCTCGCCTGAGCTTGGTAGCCAGAGCCTGTTACTAGGGTAACGCTAACTTTTCTTTCTCCGAGAAGCGACCCTTGGTTACGCGGTTTGTAGCGTTTGATTTTGCCGTTTAAACTTGGAAAAAGTAACCTCGTGTAAATTTTTCAACGATATGAAGAAAGGAAACGTCAAGGTTGTGAAAGCGGTAAGTTTTCCCTACTTGTTTTCGGCTGCGTTGTCATGTTACTCCTTGCTGTCCGCCATGCTTGTTTTGAAGCAAGTCGTTCATAAGTAACAATTGCTGAAGGCTGATTACGCATTACAGGCAATTAATCGTTCTTAATCGTACAAATAAAACTTCAGATATTTCAAGATGATAAAGTTCTTTGTAGGAAATTACGCTCTAAGAATGCAGCGCGTAAATCTCCCAGTGTCCATAAGCTAAAAAAATTCTCTAACTGTCTTGAGAACAGTATTTGTCATCTTACTCTTTCTTGGGATATTTTAAGTCAGAATTTTGCAGCCATCTCTAGTTTGTCATCTTAAAGTAAAATGTTCTACCGACTACGTTGAAAATTGTCGACCTCACATTACACCATAAATTAAGTACATACAATTCAGAATAAAATTTTTATAATAGAAAGATATGGACTCAGATTATGCTCTTTTAACCTGCTTCAACGACAGGAAAACATGAAAAGCTAAGATATTGAATAGGTAATGATTGAGTTTCACTTTTTGTTGCAAGATTCCTGGTAATCCTGGGTTACTTTTGACTTTTAATTAAAAATTGCTTTCAACAGTTGTGTTCATGTTGTTTCCTGACAGGACAAGAAACCAGGAGTCACTCCTTCAAATGCAGCTGTAAAGTCAGTCAGCAAAACTGCCACTGTCAAAGCAAAGAAGAAGGTTTGCAATTTATTATTATCTGACCATCTCTTCAGTGACTAGTGCATACTGGATCTTAGCCCTTATTAAAACCTGTCATTTCTTATCCTAAGGTCTGAATATCAATTTTGTGCACTCTCTACCATACCTTTTTTTCTTAACTCTGAGAATTTAGCACTTAATCACAGAGTTTTTCACCCTTCTTCTTTGAAATGTATTGATGTTGTAAGGAGAAAATCTGTTGTGGTCACTCATAGGACTAATAGAGTAAATAAACCTAATTTTCTCATTGTAAATGAAGGTTAAACAGATACTAGAGACAAAGGAATGCATTGTCAGTTTCATCTATTCTCTATATGTCAGTACTGCAAGTACATGATTTAAACACTGAAAGATGAATGGATACTGGTATATTTATTTTTCTAGGAGGATGATGATGCTACGCAGATAGGAGATGACTTGGACGAATGGATGCAGGTACACGAATCTCCAGCTTGGTCATGTTTCTGGTGTCATGAATGATTCCTTTTTTCGGCCATTGTCGATCTCAAATTAGCCAGCAAAATTCATACATGTACTACAATAACTGTTAAAATTAGTAAATATTACTACTCATTCATCTAATTTTACAACAATTTTTTCTCCCCACAAGCATTGAATCAAAATTTTATGTATGTCATTGTTTTTAACCTTAGCCAAAACAGCTGATAAAGCCAGATGACCAGTTGGAATTGACAGAGGCAGAGTTAAAAGAGGAGTTTACCAGAATCTTGACTGCAAACAACCCCCATGCTCCTAGCAACATAGTGCGCTACAGTTTCAAGGTCAGAATTTTTCCAATTTTATGTCACTCTATTCTTAAAATAAACCTTTAGAAATTACAGAGTACCCTCTGAAAATTGAAGTGTTTGCAGTTTGAAATTAATTTTAAGAATAAATGCTATTTATTATAAGTACACTCAGGTAGTTTGATGTGGTCTAAGTGCATAACCAATTAATCATTCAGTAAAGAAAAGTGGACAATCAAACTAATTTTTTATTGGGAAACAATTTAATCTGATAAATGTATACATGTTTTTTTTTTTTTTTATGTAAATCAGATAAAATCCGTTCAACAAACAGAAAAATGACAAAAAAGTTCCACCCACTTTATTATAATGGTGATTGACACCTAACTTATTGACTTTTAAAGTCTGAAAGAGGGTGGATTTGATTTCTCTTCCAAATTAAGTTTATATCATATAGCTTTACTACACTTATAGGTTTGTGTCTTTGTAATGAAAGATGGAAAGGGCATTGTCATTTTTTCGTACATAGGAAAAATGCTATAAACCAACATCAAGTGTGGATCAGCTGGCAATTCACTTTGCTCTTGATGGGTAGGAGACTGTTTTATTTTATACATGTGGGATTATATTTATGCTAGTAACAAGTTGGGGGGCATCTATACACTCACAAAATATTCCTAGGAATTCACAGGTGAATGGCTGTATATACTCACACACATCTGCAGATACAGTTTTTTGGGAGTGGTTAGTAACAAGTCCAGTAAATTTGATCCCATAAATCTTTAAAAAAAGATAAGCAACTTAAATAGAACTGAAATGAAGCAATTAGCACACCCCTTCTCTATGTGGACAGGAATTATGTAGATTGGCCAGTCAGAACCATATGAATTAAGTTTATTATATCGTGTTTGCCCTTTTGTTCTTAAACTGAAGGAAGACAACACCTGTGATATGCATCATCCATTAATATGGAGATCAACTATTGGAACTGAGGGATCTGGAATTGGGAATTTTGGGGGGCAGTTGTACCTTGTAATGTGTTTTTCAGCTGTTAATAAATGGCAAGGAAGAACCAGTGACATGTACTGTATTTGGTCTTATATAAGGTCAGGGTGTGACTTCAGAGGCATTTTTTTTTTTTACTTTTAAAGGAACATGCTTCATAAAGACTCAGATGAAGCCAGAAGACAGAGAGCCAGGCAGGGTCTTGAAGGTAAGTTAAGAGATCATTATTAATTTTTGCCGCTTACTGAGAAACAGATGATTTAGACATAAGATGCCTTCATGTTGTAAGAATTTATAAGTAATTTATTTGTACTAAATAAATCAGTGGCTCTTCTATCATCGAGTTAATATATAAAATTAAAAAATATGTCAATTCAATTTGGTGAAATGCTTTTGAAAGAAGTACTGGTGATTTCACACCAGTCAATTGCTTTTTTTGGAAAAGATGACTTACTTAAACTGGTTTAATTTATATAAAAAATGTTTGTAATAAGTAAAAACGTTTCATGTCAACCTTTCCTGATTAAAAAAAAAAGTAAGACAGATTTGAAAATTTTTTTTAAGAACATGAATTTTAAGTATTAATTTAGTCTATTCAGTGCCATGTCATCCTTAAAAATTAGAGCAAAAATATAACAGGTAGTGTGTAGAAACACATTAACATCATTCGTTATTGAATAGCTTTTCATTAATTGTATGTATTAAAATGTAGTTTGAATTCTAATGGCTAACTCAGTCTTGTTCTTGCTCATTAACCTGTAAGGCTTTGATGACTTCCTGAGGCCATTGAGCTCTGTTTGTGAGTAGTGCCATTTCTGAACTGCATGCTTTGCACAAAATTGTTGGCTAATGTCTATTAAATATTACTTAATTCAATACAATATATAATTTGATTTACCATTTCTTGTAATTTTTGCTAAATCAAAATTACAGACTGAGGTAAGAGTCCAGATGATATACCAATATTTATTTCTAAACTCTTCAAAGTAAAGGTATAATCTATTTAAAGATAACACATTGAATGATAGAAAACATGATTGTTCGAATGTGCTTTTCTCAAAAGCCTCATCCACAGTCATAATTAACAGACTGTAAAGAGCACTGTGACTTGCAACAAAAGCTTATGAAGTTTGCTTTGCAAACACAATTTTTGGGTCATGTGGATCCAGATAAAGCATTTGTTATTAATGTATGATTTAATAATTTGTATTAAAACTGCTAAACTGATTAGGACACAGCTTTCACAAATGTGTTTGTCAGTATTGTGTAGGGGGGGGGGGGGGAGTAGGGGACACTGGGGCAATACAAGATAACAACATTTGAGAATACCATCTTTTATTTCCCCTCTTATTCTTTTGTTCTTTGATATTCATACTTACCCCCTAGTAAATAAATGCTAATACATCAGCACACAGGTCAGCAAGTGCTGGTCAGTCATCAATTCCAGTGCATGGAGTTTGTTAGTTTCATTTGATTCTATTACTGGCCCCAATTTCCATCACAGAAATATTATTGTTTAATCTGTCACTGACTTGTTACTATAATGTCACTCGATGGTGCATTTTGACTTTAAAGAGATGCACTTTATGTTTAGAAGTAAAACAGTTCAGTAGCATTAGGTAATTTTTTACCAGTTTTGCTAAATGGTGATACAGGCAGGATATAAATTTGTTTAAAATGCTTTCAATTGGTCATTGTACATTATAGACCATTGAATTAAAAAGATTTCCTATGAGGGTGCAGTCGAATCCTTAGAACTTTTCAAAGTTAGTTCACCTTGTTAACTTAATGTAAGTCACTTGTGGGGGTTCACCTCTGCGGGGAATTGTTTGTAATTTATGAGTGACTTGTGTGAAAAATTTTTTAAAGGTCTACATATAGCTGAAATTATCATTCTAATAATTCTTGGTAGTTTAAATTGTTACATGGGATGCGATGGCTGGAATAATGGTATGTTTTTTGTGCTCACATTTCATACACTATTGTAGATCACGTTATGATCACAGAAGCTCACTGCTGTAACTGAGTTTCAAACAACAGTGGACATAGAGGATGCAAACACCATGTTTGTTGTATGTTTGGTACTGACAATAACTTTGAAAGGAAGCGCCTTCCCTGTACTGAATACTGTCGAAAGTTCTGTTCACAATTATTATTTGCTCCTCTTGAATTTGGAATACTAGAGGAGCTTGCTCAGCACACTGTTGGAAGTTTGTTAAATAGTACACGTACAGGTAAATAGTACATGTACAGTACGTACAGCATGTCTTTGCTGACAAACTCCTTTCATGTCCTCATAGCTGAACATGACGCTGGTGAACCTGGTGAAGAAGAAGACAAAGAAAACAAAGCAGTTGAGGCAGTAGAGGTGATTGATCTCAATTCTTTAATATCATAGCTTTGTAATCTAGACTGAAGTTTGGCAAGAGACTGTATATAATGCAGTCTTTGTTTGATTGAGACAGATTTTCAACTTATCAACTTTTCTTCACCATAACTGGCGACCTAAAATCATAGAACGGCCCTTGGAAAAAAATACTTTTTGTGTAACATCACACGACGTGCTAAATTGCTGACCGCACCCCTTGTCTTTGGACACGTCAGGGCTCCATAATCGGGAAAGCAAGAAGAAAGAGGCAAAGTTTAGAGAAGAAAACGACAAAACACGAATTATACACTGTACTTACAACTTTAAATTTACTTTGGTTCAGGAAAAACCAGCGGAAGAAGTTCGACCAGACTCGTCTGCCTCTGTGGGTGGAAAGAATGAAACAAAGTTAACTAATCAGTTTAACTTCAGCGAGAGAGCTTCGCAGACTTACAACAATCCTTACAGAGTAAGTTATTCATCTTTAAAAACAACCTTCTTTTAATGATGTTAATGAAAAAATATGCAAAAACCATACCAGGAACTGGTAAGTATGAATATCAACTCTTTCATGTAGTGAGCAACATTTGTTGTCAATAAAACAGATTACACTGGCCTGCCTCATTGATCACAAATTTCGTCGATGTTATTTCTCATTTACGTTATCTCAGGGTCAGTTTTTCAATGTTTAAAATTAATCTAAACTTTGATATACTGACCTTAAGTAATTAACAAAAAGCACAAAACTGTACTGTTTATTATTGGACGTGTCGTGTTAGTATGCAGTTGTATCTACATTTAAAGCGGACTATTACTGTCTCAACGTATTGCTGCCCTTTTTCTGTCATTTCCTGTTGGTATTTTCCAAGGGATGCAGCGAGTTGGGCAGGGGGAAGGGTCTTTGTTGTGTTGCTTGACTTTCCAAAATAGGTTGCGGAGAACATTATTATTATTACACCAGCCTTCAGGTTGCCGCAAACCGACCTGCCTCATCAAAAAGTATATGCATGTATGTAAGTCTGTACACTGAAACTGGTTTTACCTCTTTGTATGTGCACTATTTTGTGTATTTGTTTAATTTTTTTTTCCAAGGAACGTGGAACCTCAACTGAACCTCCACCAAGGGCTAACTTCTCAGCCACAGCTAATCAGGTGGGCGAGGGTTATGGATGGCAAAACTGTTCTCCCACTCTGTCAAAAATGAGCTCGAAACCTTGTTCTGTTTTTCTCTCGCTCATTTTTGAACTTTAAATTTGATTTTCAAAACACATAAATTCTTCCTCTCAAAGAGGTTCATCAGTCAACAGTCCCGGTAATAGTATTTTTGATTTGCAATGTCGCTACTCTTACTGGGTTCACTTAATCAAAAATACCCCATCAGAAATAGTGACTCATTGTACAATAAAAATTGTACAATAAGGATTCCATTCAGCGCCTTTCTTACAATAAGCGGCCCCTCTCTAGTGAGCGCCCCCTAAAATGTGTTTTTGTCTCTAAGCGTCCCTGTTCTAATCAGCGCTCCTATGGCGTAAGAACCCTCATTCCAATAAACTTCCCTATTCTGTTTCAGTGATAGCACAGCTAGAGTACACTCCTTACCATCATTATATAAATATTCACTGTACATTTGTTACCTTTTAAAGTTTTCTATAGCATTCCTTTTCAAACAAACATCAAAGCTTTGTTTTGCTCATTCTACTGTTTCGTGAAGGAAAAATAAGCGCCCTGTCCCCGAATAAGTGCCCTGTTTCGAATTAGTGCCCTTCCTAGATGTACCATTAGTACATAAGAATAAGTGCCCTGTTTCGAATTAGTGCCCTTCCTAGATGTACCATTAGTAAATAAGCACCAAATCGCTAAATCGAATCATTACAGTAATTGTACCTATCAGTGTCAAGGAAATTTGGACCAAATTTGATAACGAGCCGTTTGGAAGCATTTTAGAGAAATTTCTACTAATTTAGTACGTCACCAGTAATTTACTTCTACAATTTCTGGTATCCTTTCAGTGGGAAATTTATGATGCATACGTTGAGGATTTGCAAAGACAGGTGAGGATCTAAGAATAAAAGGTTTCTTCGTTTCCTTTTCAAAATTCTTCAAAATGTTTGTATTGGAAGAGGATCGAGCGAGTCGCGCGCAAGAGAAAGAGTCTGACTATTATTTTTTAAGTTATGATATAATGATGATAATAATAATAATAATAGTGAGTAAATATATGTACAAATGATAAATAAATGAGATAAAGAAGTAAATGACTGAACAAGCTCTCTCACATCATAAGTGATACGAGGAACAAATGTGAAATATTCAGCTAACAACATTGTGGAAGCCCACGTTTCAACCAAAGCGTATTTTACTCCGTCGACTATTGCTCGCATACATTTGACGAACTCACAAATGAAGTCTCTAAGTTTTGAAATACTTTGAAATACTCCTATTGTAGGAAAAAATGAAAGAAAAGGAAAGCAGAAAGACCCAAACGTTTAAGAAAGATGACGACAAAAAGAAGAAGCTCATGCAAGTTGAAGTGCAGGTCAGTAAGCTTTCGCTGCAAATGGACCTTTTAACCAAAATTTAGTTGAAGTTTTACAAGCGGTGTGTTCCATTCCTCTGAGTCCTGGCTCCAGTTTTATCCAAATTAAGCAGTTGGGACCATTGCTACTTCCTCTTAGCCTTTTGTGGGGTTCCTTTGAAAGTTAGGTGGCACCAGTATGTAATATTTCCAGCGTCTGAGCGTTTGGGATTTCACCTTTAGGCCGGTAGTCCAGTTCATGAACCCCTTTCACATTAGTTAAGGAACCAAATGGCTTTTTCTTTTAATCCAAGAAGTGAGACTGGTCGTCCACCATTTAACCACCGTATTGATTTTATTTTTGTATACAGGGTGATGATATTTCAAGGATTTCCAAACCGTGCAAGATAGTGGAGAGAATGGTAAACCAGAATACATACGACGACATCGCACAAGGTTAGACCAAACTTTACTTGGTAGATCAAGTCAGTGATAATTTACAATATCACTGAAAGCGTATTTCGACTGGTGTTTTGTGATTTTTTATTTAGGCGGATTTCTCGACACAGATCGCGTAAATCAAAACATAGAGCATACTAGTTAAATCAAAACATAGAGTTAACTTCGAGTCTGTAGCTGACCCCTTTGTTGAGAGTGTGTTGTTTCAAGGTGGTAGACGCCGAGGATACATTATCTGAATCCACGCTATCCTGTTGGGATAACGTCGTCTCCAAACTGAACTTGTCATAACTGCCCCCCTCCGTTGTATCGTTGGAATTTTGTACCTCATTTGATTTCAGAATTCTCTCTTTTTCAAATATTATCGCTCTGACTTATTATTCAGTGCAAATGGTGTTCCTTTCACTTTTGTCTCAGAACGTACCATTCATTATTTGGATTTTGAAACTGTAGCATTCTTTTGTCTTTTGGGGAGTTTGTACAAAATTGTTATATCTTACATGATATGTAGTGCAGTGTGAAAATTTCATGGCTTTTATTTTTTGCTATCAGATTTCAAATACTGGGAGGACGCCGCCGATGAGTTTAAGGACCAAGAGGGTACACTGTTGCCTCTGTGGAAATTTTCGTGTGAGAAATCAAAGAGAATGGCCGTCACTTCACTTTGTTGGTATGTCTGCTTCTCCTGATTTTTGTGTCCTTTCAGTTGTTAAACGTAATGTATCGAATAGATCTTTTTAGATTACAGTTGTAGTTAGCTTCTGAATGTGGATGTTTTCTTCATTGTAGGAGTCCCAGGTACCACGACTTGTTTGGAGTTGGACACGGATCGTGTGAGTAACATTCATTTTGACGTCAAGACATGACATTTTGACATTATGACATGACATCGCGCCTTAATGAAATCGTGATATCCTGAAGCCATAACATCGTGACATCGTGACATCGTGACATTGGTACATCGTGACCACATGACATCATGACATATTAAGACAGCGTGGTATTTACAAAAATGATGTCGATAGTTTTTCGCGAAATTCATCAACATGTAATCGATAAACTTCAGTTTAGCAGAGTAAAGAGGCTAAGTAACATGACATTATCGACAGAAAGTTAAGCTGCAAACGGAAAGTTTTCTTAGATTTGAGAGACACAAAGTACCAATTAAATAAGGTCCGTCGAGAAGTATGTGGATGATATTGATGTACCAAAAAGGAAATTGGAGGCTGACATGTACGACATGTTCAGAGAGACCGAATGAAAGCACAAGGAAAGACTTGTTAACATTTCGTGTAATTAATCTTAACTACTTACGTTTGGGTTCATGTCTTCATTGCAGATGACTTTTTAAAGCAAAGTAACGGAATGGTCACTATGTACACATTGAAGAACCCTTCATTTCCAGAGTAAGTGTTCATCTTAGCAAAGACTAACCATCTTAACAGTTAGCTTATAGCAAAAATTGTTATTAAAGAAGATAATAAATAAACAATAAAACTATAAAGAGATGTGTCCGCGCTGTAAACTGTGATCGCACAAGGTTTTGGACTAGTTATGGCCTTGTAGCTCTTTGTCATATGATTATTCCTCAGTCCATTGCACCCTTCGTTGTTTCCTTCCTCTGTTATGACTAACGCACGTACCTTGTGTTTGTCAGATACATATGTGAGACAGAGAGTGGGGTTATGTGCCTTGATTTTCATCCTGAGCATCCCAATTACATCGCAGTTGGTTTCTACGACGGTAAGTTACATCCCTTTCAGTTATGGTAGACTTCTTGGTCTTTTCATTGTGATTTAAAACTTGAAAGTAAAAGGTACGTTCGACGAGATTTTGGAACAAACAAAAGTATTTGCAAGGGTTAGTTCAGCATTGGTTTGAATATTTCATGCCTGCTTTATTTCTTTCCGTCAAACGCAAGTAACGTAGAATCACTGAGGAGAAACGAGGGAAACAATACATGAGGAGAAAGGGAGAACATACTCGGCGTATTAGAAAACTTTTAGCTTTTTAGTTTTTGGTGCAAACTCGTTTGCTTTAAGAGGTAACGTATTCTTCCTGATTGGTTTAAAAATCGAAACTTATTTTAGCAGGAGTTGATAAGCCACCTTCAGTTGTCAGAGGTCATGAAATGCAAACCAAATTATAATATTTTGTTTGAGCTTGTATCTCCGTGGAAAAACACTAAAATTCAAGTACGTTGCCATTCTTTTTTTTATTCCAGGTAGTGTTGGTGTGTACACGGTTATTCAACAAACAAATAAGATCGAGTTGATGTACAGATCAACTGCCAAGACGGGTAAACATACGGACCCTGTTTGGCAGGTGAGGATGACAAAGACAGAGAAAAACTTCGAGCGAAAGTAGGAAGAGTATTTCTCTCTGATGTGCGCCACTTTTCTGATGTCTGTTTTCGTTTTGCTTGTCTTTCATTTATTTAAGGTGAAATGGCAAAAAGACGATTTGGACAATAACATGAACTTCTTCTCCGTGTCATCTGATGGCAGAATAACTCAATGGACGATCGTAAAGGTAAACTTAGTAAAGCCTTTTTAATGTTGTTTTTCTTCTCCGTATTGCTTTAGTTATTTTTTTCAAAACAGGCATTATCAGAAGTTATATTGGTGCAAAGATATTTAAATTTCAAATCTGAATGGTGCTTTGCCTCTACGAGCCGCCAAAAAAGGCATAAAGGCTTCCAGTCTCTTTATTTTGTACCGAAGAGTAACTTGATTCTATTAAAAAAAGGAGTAATTTCAATCTTTTGTGCCATTTGATTCAGCTTTTGTGGTGTGTAACAACACAATTACTATTCTCAGTTACGTTCAAAGTGACGGATATTTAACTGAAAATAATGTTTTTAAAATTTTCCTTTCAAGCGTTTTTGAAATTTTTGTCACACTGACAAATATTTGTTGTGTCTTGTTGTGTAGAGTGAATTGAGGCACACGGACATAATCACTCTGAAGCAGGGAAACGCTTCGGAAGGAGAAGGAGACAACTCACAACTTCCAAGTTTAGGTATCTTTTAGTTTGCTATTTTGCAGCGTATACCCAGAACCCCACTGACCCGAACCATCCATCTACTCTGATCCCAGTTGGTTTCACCATTTCCTCCTTTCCCACTTGCTTCCAAACCGAATTAGCTTGAAATACGTGCCGTGTGTGTAAATCCATGCTATCCTGTTGAGATAACGTAGTCCCCAGACAGTCACAGCTGCCCTCTAGTCACGTTGCATTAATTGTTGGAATTTTGAACCTGAAGAAGTTTAAAATGCTTGCCGGGACTCTGACATCAGACATACAATCATATTTTATTGCGAAAGTGGTCACTGAAAATATTTCACTGAGAACAATCAATACTGACTTTTGTTTCGAAGGAAGCTTACTCCCGTTATCCTCTCTGAATTGTCCAACGTTCCCACTGTTTTAATTTGCAGGTTGTGGAACTGCATTTGATTTTCATAAAACAATGGATTATATGTTTCTCGTTGGTAAGTGGAATGTTGCTACAGCAATACGTTTTCTCTAAAATGTCGTTAACTCATAATGGAGCAATTTTTCGATTGAATTTCTAAAGTAAGACCGCATTACAGTGCTTTTGCCTCACGTTGCTTTGTGATTTTTTACTGGTGAACTCACCTAGTCGTGTCAACAAGAGCAGTTTCAACTGAGTGTCGAAAGTAAACCGAGATTGCATTGGTTTTGATTTATTTTGCTCTGTGATTAGTTCAGCAAACCTGCGCCACTCTTTCAACCGCAGAAATGCGAAACTTAAACCAATCACGACTAAGTCGCCCGCGTTTTCCCGCGCTTTAGGCAGTTTAGTTGTTTTCCCGCGCTTTAAGCAGTTTGGTTGTTTTCCCGTGCTTTAGGCAGTTTGGTTGTTTTCCCGCGCTTTAGCAGTTTGCTTGTTTTCCCGCACTTAAGGCAGTTTGGTTGTTTTCCCGCGCTTTAGCAGTTTGCTTGTATTCCCGCGCTTAAGGCAGATTGGTTGTTTTCCCGCGCTTTAGCAGTTTGGTTGATTTCCCGCGCTTAAGGCAGTTTGGTTGTTTTCCCGCGCTTTAGCAGTTTGTTTGTTTTCCCGCGCTTTCGGCAGTTTGGTTGTTTTCCCGCACTTTAGGCAGTTTGGTTGTTTTCCCGCGCTTTAGGCAGTTTGGTTGCTTTCCCGCACTTTAGGCAGTTTGGTTGTTTTTACTTTGACTTTTTTAACTCTATGTTAAACTCTTTTCATTTTCCTCTTTATTATCAGGCACAGAGGAAGGAAAGATACACAAGTGTTCCAAAACATATTCAAGCCAGTTCCTCGAGACTTACGATGTACGTATCGTCCTTTAATTGTTTCAGCATCGTGGCTTGATGTTATAGTTTTTGCTTTTTTTACTCGCACGCTGGGAGTAAAACTTATTCACTCTAACTTGAATTCCAGCCAAAGTTTTACTCTTATAAGAAATCAGATCGTTACAAACTTTATATAAAAAGATCAATTATAGACTAAAATGAAATAAATTTAAGTACACCAGAAATTGTGGGAGACGCGATAGTTTTTTAGGGTTAGACTCCGGGTGGAAGGGTCTGGGTTGGAGACCTGGCTGGGTCATTGTTTAGTGTTCCTGGACACGACACACGACTCTCACAGTGCCTCTGTCCACAGCACTCCCACTCACTTCATGTTCATGCCAAAATGTCTACCAATGTCTTAATCTCCTAATCTTGCTTTTACTCTTTTCTTATCACTCAACTCTCTTTCTCTGCAGGCGCATCACATGGCAGTTTACTCTGTCAAATGGAATCATTTTCACCCAAAGATTTTCATCTCGTGTAGTGCCGACTGGACGGTGAAGATTTGGGATCATCATTATCTGTAAGAAAACTAAGTTATAGGGCTGGAGTGTTTTTGCTAAAATTTTCAGCTCACAAAGCCTGTGAGCGGAACGAACACTTTTATAAACTAAAAATCTAGCTACGAATATCAAAAATTAGCAATCGAAACGGCTTGGTGTGCGGATGTGTGAATCAATTCGTCGTTCAGAATTTATTTTTAGGTTCCTACGAAGCTCGTGGGATGCTAGGGACACTTCAACTGATCAGTCTTAAGTGTGATCTTACGAAACCACGTGACGTCCAGGACAACGTGACCGCCTTCAAAGTTATTGACAACCTAAGTATAGCATATTGCTTTGAGCTTTGTGTTCTTTTATGAGTTAGCTATGACGCATCATCTTAGTTATACATTTTTATGTCATCTCATCAATTGTTAGCTCATCATTTATCGCTTGTTTCTTTGCACAGAGAGCCCATGTTTACCTTTGATCTGAACAACTCTGTCGGGGATGTTGCCTGGGCGCCTTATGCTTCCACAGTGTTTGCCGCTTGTACAACGGATGGACGGGTAAGAAACAGCACAGCGTAATTTTGTTTAGTTAAAATAAATAAATTGCGGGGTTTACCAGGATTTCCAGCCCTTAGAAGAGCCGTAACCGCACACATGTAGAATTACAAAATATTTTTACGTGTCTTTGATATCGCCCATCAGCTGATGATACATCATTCGCCTTTCACACCACCCTGTCAGGTTCATTCATTGATAGAGTCGACTTTTCTTTTCAGTTTTGCTTCGGGTATTTAAATGATTAACAAGGTATACTCGATCGCAACGGAAACTCAGAGTATATTCATGTTAACACTCCCAAGCTCGGGAAGTCACAATAAGCCTACGTTTTGCGCGTGTAAATGGTTGAAAGGGAGGTGCAAGACAGTTTTGGACCCATTAGTGACGAAGCAAAGCAAAATCACGGCAATCCTACTTTAGGTTTGACAGTCAATCGAAGATGGAGATGTGTTGTCAACTCAAGATATCCTTGCTTTTTTCCTGAACATTTCTCAGCGTTGATTAACGTCATTATTATTGCTTCAGGTGTATGTGTACGATCTGAACGTGAACAAGTACGAACCTCTCAGCGAACAATCGGGTAAGTTCAATATCTGACGGTGAACCACGACGCTTTGATTTATTGTTCAGACAAACCGGAAATCAGGGAGATAAGTTAAGTTTAAAAGCTTAGTAGTCTGTAAGTGAGTCTATCTACTCCTCAAGGACGGGGCCCATTCCATCACAGGTAACCCCTCTCCCACTGCTAGTATTTTGTCAGGTTTTACTAACCGTTCGCTAGTAACCCTTTTTTGTTGGAGACGTTCGCACTGAGAGTAAACTGACTTGCCTAGAACACAACAGAATGATCTGGCGGGGAACAGAATGACCCAGACCGCTCGATCTGGAGACTAACCCAGCTGGGCATGGAGTCTCTCACGCAGTAAAAAGAATAATTCCAAATTGTTTTCCTATTTAAAGTGGCTAACAAGAAAAGAACAAAGCTGACTCACTTGGCTTTCAACCCTGAATACCCAGTGCTTATTGTGGGAGATGACAGGTAATGGAAATTTGTTAATTTAATTATTTTAAGAGTTGTTACGTAGAAACCCTTCGCACAACTTTAAGACGTCTTCGCTGAAAGATCGTCGAAGATTGATTGTCGAAGATCTTGTCCACGATCTTCAAAGACTTTGGCGTGCAATTGTAAAGTTCCTCTATTCATAACTTGTCAACCTACGTGTCTAAGGTGATCCTGTATCAAGTAGCTTCCATTTATTTTGTCTTTTTTTTGCTTCACAGAGGATATGTGACATCGTTGAAGCTGTCACCAAATCTCAGAAAAGCCACGCAGCCCAAGGTATGTCAAATAGTAAGAGTACAGCAATGTATTTATTGATCAGTGCAGCTAAGAAAGTCAGTATTATCCCATGGGTTTCTTGAAAAAATTAATATACAAATCCTTCATCGCACCTATTACCGATCTGCCCTCGTCGTCCCCTGCTTCTTCTCTTCTTCATCCTCCTGCTCCTTCTTCTACAGTTCACCCCCAGAAGTCCCATCCATTGTTGTCTTTCATCTCGTTCTACACCACCGTTACTGTCCCGTGCTCTTCTCATATCGTTTATCCAGATGACCCTCCCTCCTCTTTTTTCCACTACCCCACCAGTTGCTTGTCCTCTGCCGCTATTTGCTACTTTCATCATCCTCTTCAACTTTCACTCAGTGAAAGTTAAAATAACTCCATCTCAGTTTAAGAGATTTAAGGATAGGTACCAGTATTCTTTGATTTGACTTCCTTCTTCGATGAAGGGTGCATAGGAATCCCTCCGTAATCTCGTCGGGAACCGTGGGAGGGAATTGTATCATCGTTTTCCTCGGTAGACGATATGAACTTGCCTGGCGACAATAGAGGCGAACGACTAAAAAAAAGGAAAAAGAACGAAGATACCCCTAATTGAAAAAACGATCGACGCAACTGTGTTAGCAGTTTGAGTAATGCACATGCAAAGAATAATTTCTCAGAGCAACTCTTCTGCGCGTTTGATTTTGAACAAGTGACCTGCATACTTAGCTATGCATGAAGAATCTTGCACTCTGCATCTGACTGGGAACTAACTAATTTTGTTGTTCTTTGTAACGTTTGCCTTAATGGATTCTGCACGTTGTTTGCACGCCAGTCATTAACGTACTAACACACTGTGTCACTGATTCGTTCTTTGAAGGAGGAAATACCAATTCTTGTACTCACTCAAGCTGTTGATTCCGATGACGAGCCATTGTCGCCGCCTCCGATTGTCTTCACACCCGTATGACACTTCTCTTAAGCTCTCCTATCTTAAACTTGACTTAATCTTGAATCCTGTGTTGTAAGACCCACAGTTAAAACTTTTCGTTTGTTTCTTTTCTCCTCGCTTCCTCGGCTCCGTGCGATTCTTGAATGACTAGCATGTTATTTCAATAATTTCTCTTAAGTTGTCAAGAATACAGATGTTTACAATAGGAAAAATTCATCAGCATTAAGATATCGAATTCTCAGAGTATGATTCCTCCTGGTTCCTTATTCCGTTTTGCGGATATCATATTTTACTCCTTAACACGAATCTAAATATATTGGACACTGTGCGAGTTATCTGTCTTGTTCCTTTTCTATTGGCTTCCTTGATTATCTTTCTTTGTCGGGGAAAACTTTGATTGTCGAACCTATCATATTCTAGGACAACTTTCTTTACCAGTTTGCAACCTTTGCAAACGCTTCAACACTTGACTTAATCGTACTCTGGCATAAGCATCAGCCAGTTATGAATAATGTGATCTAAACTATAACTCAGCGTACACACCGTTTTCGCTCTGCCTTTGTTATTCGTTCTCACCTGTTATAGATGCTGGCAAAGCAATCGTTGAAGTTCTTAAGAACTTTCTTTTGACATGTAAGTTGATACAAAATCTTTACTTTTTGTTTCAGGAGAAAGCCAAAGGTCCTGAAAACGAAATGGCCAAAGTGGAGAAATTGCTGAGTCTCGTCAGAGAACCCTCGGCAAAGAACTGACTCCTAAATTTCTCCAATGACCAGGCAATGACCAAAGAGAGAAGAGTAAATGATATTCACTGTGGAAACAGTGGCGGATTTTCCGCGTTGTAAAAAGCTTGTTGATCATAAAACAGTTTAAGCTTAAGGCGTTTTATGTGTCAGGCAAACAGTTGCCTCATGCATATGTAGGTTAATTTAAGTCGATTCGTACTTACATTTTGTGTGCATTTGTTTTGCATGATTGTAGTTAACCAAGCAAAAAAGAAATGCAGTAGTTATATTCAGTGTAAATATCTTTCAAAAGTGTAGTTCATCAGGTATATAAATAATGATGTCCACGCACCTTATGCTATTCCCGTGTTTTTAAATACGAATGTATTAAAAGACGATTTTCTATATGATGTGTACTATTATGAGTGTCATCTCTTTTTAGCAGCCAGCGCATCACTTGATGGACACTACCACCACGACAACCACAGCCACTTTGTGACCATTTTAAGATTTTGGCCACTAGTGGCCGTCTGGGGATTCATATATCTTATTGGACGTTTTGTTGTGTAGTATCGCTGAGTATTTTTTACGAGTTGTGCCGTATTTTGACTCTCCCTACGGGCTCGTCAAAATACAAACAACGAGCAAAAATACTCAGCGATACTACATAACAAAAGGTCTAATAAGAGATTTTTATCCAACACGCCAAATTGTTATTTCACTGCGAGCGGATATTTCTGGAGTACAAATATCGCGTGATATTTGTGCTCGTCTCGCACGTTATTTGTACGCTACGAAGCATATAATAATAACCATTACTGGCCATTTGGGGATTCTGGCCGGTAGTGGCCGTTTAAAAATTTTGCCCACTAATGTCCGTCTTGCGATTTTGGCCACTAGTGGCTGTCTTGGCATTTTGAGCAATAGTGGCCGTTTTCCCATTTCGGCCACTAGTAGAACTTTTAGGATTTTAGCCACTAATGGCCGTTTTCGAATTTTGGCCACCACTAGCCATTTTGCAATTTTGACCTTAAGCGGCTATTTTGCACTTTCAGCCATAAGTGGCCGTAACGCGCCTTTGGCCACTATTGGCCTTTTACGCCTTTTGGCCACTACTGCTTGTTTTGCGTGACTGTGACGAAAAACGTATCATTCCGTAGAACCTTTTTACAACAATATCTCGAATTTATGCACTTTGAATGACATGTTTTAAATATTAGAAAAATCTAGCCAACGACCGCCGAGAAAATGAAACTTTTGCGTTGCAGTTTTGGCATTTTCGCCACCAGTGGCGGTTTTGGTATTTTGGCCAGCAGTGGCCTGGTTTCCATTCTAGTCACTACTGGCAGTTTTGCACTTTGGCCACTACTGGCTGCTTTGGCATTTTGGCCACTACTGGCAGTTCTGGCATTTTAGCCCTATGCGCTAGTGGCAGTTCAGGCCTTTTGGCCACTACTGGCCGTTTCAGCACTTTGGCAGTTTTAAAATTTCGGCCAATAGTGGCAGTCTAGGCCTTTTCGCCACCAGTGGCCGTTCTGGCATTTTCGCCACTACTGGCAGTGAGTTTTGGCATTTTGGCCACTAGTGCCCCTTTTGGCATTTTGATCACTACTAGCCCTTTTGGCATTTTGGCCACTACTCTCCTTTTGGCATTTTGGCCACTACTAGCCGTTTTGGCAATTTGGCCACAAGTGGCAGTTTGGGCATTTTGGCCACTAGTGCTCGTTTTGGCGAAATGGCCACTAGTGGCCATTTTGGCATTTTGGCCACTAGTGGCAGTTTAAGAATTTTGACCACCAGTGGCAGTTTTGGCATTTTCGCCACTAGTGGCAGTTTTGGCATTTTGGCCACTAGTACTCGTTTTGGTATTTTAACCACTAGTGGCTGTTTTGTTATTTAGGCCACTAGTGGCCGTTGTCGAATTTTGGCCACTACTGGCAGTTTCGGCATTTTGGTCACTAGTGGCCATTTTGGTATTTTGGCCACTAGTGGCTGGTTTGGCATTTTAGCCACAAGTGGCAGTTTTGGCATTTTTGCCAGTTTAGGCCATTTTGTTATTTTGGCTACTAGTGGCGGCCATGTTGGCATTTTGGCCACATGTGGCCGTCATGGCATTTTGGCCACTAGTGGCTGTTTTGGCATTTTGGCCACTAGCGGCAGGGTAGGCTTTTTGGCCACTAGTGGCCGTTTTGGCATTTTGGCCGCTAGGGGCAGTTTTGGCATTTTTGCCACCAGTGGCTGTTTTGGTATTTTGGCTATTGGTGGCCGACCGTCATTGTTGGTCAGCGTTGTTACGAAGAAAACAATATGGCCGCTTATACAGGTGCGCGCCAAAAGTGTGTTTACCTGGAAACAGATCATTATTGGAGACGAAGATTTAATTTAGTTGTTGATATTCCTAATAATTCTTTAATTTGCTAACCATGCCGTTGGCTAATGTTGGAGAGAATTGTAAATTTGATTAGTAATGGTGAAAAAATCGACCTGGAAGGTCAGAACGTGTAAACCTAGTCAGTTAGAAAATCAAATTTGCGAGGACTATGACAAATTATTTGAGCCTCTATGAGTGTCTTCAACAAGTCTCTTTGGAGAAATATCATGGAAAATTTTTACAGCGTGGCATTGTTGATGTTGATGGGATGCTCTCCCTTACAATGCAAGATTATCCATCTTTGGGTATCTCGTCCATGGCGGACCGGCAGAATCTGTTTTACTTGATACAATCGATAAAGACGTTGCAACCAGATAAACAGCCACAACTAAGTGAAAGACAACTACCCGGTAGAGGGAGAAGAGATGGAGCCACAGTGAAAGAAAAAGGTAATTTAAAATAATAGGGGATGTAGAACATCAAGGTCTCCAAAGCATGTTTTTGAGAGACTGTGGGGAGAGGGTACTTCTCAGCAATATTAATGGGCAAACAGGGAGTTGCCACTGAATAGAATTCCATTTTCACGACTGGATTGACTACAGTGGGTTGCATTTTTAATAGAGTTACAGTGGACAATAAGAGCCACCCAGTGGATGTCCATTGCTAAATTATTTATTTATTATTTATTTATTAAGAATGTGGTCACACGTTTCAGGATTTTAAGAATGTAGGGTGATAAGAAGAGTGTTTTTTTTTTTTCTTCTTCTTTTTTTTTTTTTTTTATTTCAGGATGGCTTACTTAAAAGGCTTTTTAAGGTAGATGCGTAGACAGAAAGTGACTAAGTTAGTCTTACCAAAATTACATTTACCAAAAGTGGCTAAGATTGGGTCTGAAATTGGCCCCAGAATAGACTATAAGGGGTTGGGGGTTTCGGGAGGCTAGTGGCACACACCCAGTAAAAATTGACTCAAGTACCCCACTTCGCGAGGCCAGATCATGGAGCCAGGTACAATTAACTCATGACAAAGATATTTCCTTACAGTTGCAAGACTCTTTGTTACTCAGGTCCCCTTGACAGTTTATGGGGTCCAGCACTGTAACCACCAGGTCCCAGTTGTCTGAGAGGTTGATAATGCTATCCTACAGATAAGTGTCAGTAAAATATAACAAATTGCCAGTGGTTTAGCATGGTCTGTACTCTTATCGACAACAATATTTATCATCAGAATGGTCAAAATAGTGTGGACTTACGAGGTGCAGTTGAATGAGTCTGTAATCAATTTTGTCTACTGTGGTGACAAACGTTGTAGGTAAGAGTACAATATTGATTTCAAATAAAACGATTCTTTCAATGTGTGACATGTTGCATGACACTTTGATGTGAGCAGCATTGTCTGTACTCCTTTCAACAATGGTAAATCGGCCAATCAGATCACCTCATTACTGCCAGTTGGGGTAAAATATGCCATCTACCGGACAGAAATTCATTAGATAGCATTATCCGCCCTCTGAACAACTGGGGTCAGGTGAATGTATCTCACATTTAATAGCAGCTGTGCTGATACCAATTAACTTTTAACTTTACTTTTGATACCTCTTGTATGTATATACTTTCCTATAGTTTTTAATATGTATATTGTAATAGTTTTTAGGGCTTTTATTATTATTTGCGGAATGCTATTTTTTTGTTTCCCAGGGCACCTTTTGATAACAGCTTCTGCTGACAGGTTTACCCTGGTTAAATATGTCATTACTATTATTATTATTAAGAAAAACTCCCAAATATAATTGATAACTTTTACCAGTCAAAAGAGTACTTTGACTTGTAAATTATTATCATAGATAAAAAAGTAGGTGCAAAAAGACCAAGGGAAGTCGCAGAGAACAGTCCTGTAGCTGTCAAAATAAAATCAAAAGCACAGCCCAAGACCTCAGGAACAGCAAAGCTGTCTTCTCTTTCCAGGTATTGTTGAGTAATATTTCAGCATTCATCATCAGATTTGAACTTGTCTCTCCTTAGACAAAATACTGATAATAAATAAATAAATACCTTTATATACCCGCGGCAGTGTTTATAGCACACTAGTGCTAGTAGCGCCAAGCAAACAACTGAAACAAATAATTCAAATTGAACATAACATTATTAAGAATCCCAACTGGCTGGAGGCAAACCAGTTAGCTGTTTACAAGCATGACCAAGGATTTGAACTGGGATCCCGTGAAACAAATCCAGGTTGTGGTCAGAGCCGGACTCGAACCCGGGATCGGCAGATTGCAAGTCTGACGCGCTGACCACTAGGCCATGCTGCCTCCGCATTTATAATTATAGTGATTAAATTTTTTTCAGTCTACTGTTAATGGTAATTTGACCATTTAAACTCAAAGAGTGACCAGCATGAAACTTCTCCTTACAGCAACATTGCTAAATCATTCATTAACATCATGAGAATAACGGAAACGATCGCCAACCTAATAGGCTTTGATTCTTAAACACATTCTCCCTGTCAGTGCCAAAGGAAATGTCTCAAGAAGAGTGTGATTAGAGTATGGTTTGAGTTTAAAAGGTTCAAATTGAGTTTCCCTTTATTAATTGTTCCTTCCTATCTTAGATTAGCAGATCATGCTGTGAACACTCAAGGATTTTACAATTATGGTGTTCCTAGCTATAATCCTAAACAGTCTCCAAACAAACGGCACCATTCAACACCAGAACCTAGCTTATCTAGGATTCAAGTCTGTGTTCGCAAGCGACCTCTGAGCCAGGATGAATTAGAAGGTGGTGAAGACGATGTTGTTACAGTTATTTCAAGCAATACAGTTGAACTGAGTGCTCCTAAAGTTGCTGTGGACTTGACAAAATATATTCAAAAGGTTTTTCTCTAATTTCTGACAGTAATAATTTATTTCATTCTCTTCATAAATTGTATGCCAAGTGTAAAAATTTCTGGGTTCAGAAGTCAGTGTTCAATGACTTTTGTTGTATTTTTAGTATCAGTTTGTGTTTGATGAAGCCTTTGATGAAGGTTGCAGTAACAAAGACATCTATGAGAGAACTGCAAAACCACTTATCAAGACAGTTTTCAACAGGTAATCTGATCTGATTGCTAATTCTCCCCTCCTGCTACTATGCAAATCCTTATAAAATGGTATTAAGAATTTGGTGTAAGATCAAGATAACAATTTCTACCTATGGATACATTATAGGAAGAAGTTACATGTTAATCACTTCTGGGAGTTATAGGGTCAAATGGACCATTAGGCCAAATGTATGGATCAACCTTGACTCTTTAAGGTGGCTTAACACAGTTTTTGATACCTTTTGTTTCTTTCGCCATTTTCTCTAAAACCCTTGATCTCTCAGTTGCCAAAACTGGTAGCAAGCAAGTTAACAACACAAACTTTGTTTTTTCGATAGTGATTAGCTCTTATGGTTGAAGGTGCTACTTATTTTGAAGATAAGCCCACCAGATATCAAAGTTGTCAGACTCTAAGAGTGAACACGGCTCGTTACATTCGTGGTTACCCCGTAGTCAACTGAAAATTAAATAATTTCGAGATAAATTATTATTTACAATCTTCTTAGTTGAAGCGACAAATGGTTTCGTAACTTACAATTTGTGTTTCGGAGTAGTTGGATCCCTTGATTTGCTGTCTCGATGCTTTATCTTGATGCTTACATTTACAACCGTTGATAACCAGCTTCGAATGTTGTTACATCATAAATTGTTCCTTTTGAAATATAAGTCATGTGACCTATTTTTCCTGCCTCGCGTAGTCGAGGCGAATTTGCAATTACATTATTTTATGAATTCTAATTCTCTGCTATGCGCACCACTGAACATGCAAATCAGATAGTTAAACTGACATATGTGCCATTGCCATGGCAACATGAATAGATATAAATAGGCAATTAAATCGGTTTTGCTTCTTTGTAGAAAATCTAGTCATTAGATTTTCTTTATAATTTGCATGCAATGAGCTTGTAACAATGCTCACAAGTTAACACCATTTTGCTGACAATTTAACAGAGATCTTTGATTATCCTTTATTGAAAGTTCACTTGATTTTCTACAATTTCCTTTGTTTAAAATCAATTTTTTCAATACTCCAGTTACTTATTTCCTAAAGTATTTTTGTGCCAAATTTCGTGAAATTCTAATGAGTGGTTCTCAAGAAATAGGCATATTTCCGAGAAAGTAATTTTCCATTCAATCGCAATTTTTTGATTTACTACCCGTGTGCTGCATTTAACTGGTTTCTTTTGGTAACAATGAAAAAGCTGAGAATTGCTGGGTTCTTTGCACCATTAACTTTTCTAACATTTCTTTGTAATAAAAGATTAAAGCCCTCTGTACACTGTGCCAACCATAGAGAAAAATAGCACAGATAGTGCGGGTACGTGTTGAGTAAATGAAATGACCGCTCTGTTGATGGCATGTTTGTTTTTTGCAATCCTTGTACATGTGCTGAATTGCACCAGCGAAAGTGTGCGTGAAAACTCTGTACAGCCACCTTAAACCCTGGGTGAGATCAGCAGCTTATTTCACCTTACAGTAATCCTGCTGAATCTGATTTCTATAAGATCATTAGAATAAAGGAAATGAGTGCCAACCTAAGAACCTCTGATTGTTAAACAAATTCTCCTTGTCAGTGCTGAAGGAAATGTATAGAGAAGAGAATAGAGAATATGGACACTGATGTTAGGGTGTAAAGGGTTAATTTTTTTCAAATAATTATTGTTTTGTAGGGGTAAGGCCACGTGCTTTGCTTATGGCTGTACTGGAAGTGGAAAGACATACACAATGCTCGGCAATAATGAGATACAAGGAATCTATGTGCTGGCAGCCAGTGAAATCTTTTCCATCTTGCATAATGGAACTTATGGCAGTGGAATGGGTCTGTGGATCAGCTTCTATGAGATTTACTGTGGCCAGCTGTTTGATCTTTTGAATGAGAGATCAAGGTAAATCTAATTTTAGCTAAGGATTCAAAAACAAATTTCATACAATTTGTACTAGACGTGATTATAATAGTAAGTACTCAGTGCTAATTAAACAATTAAAGGCATGCAGTGACGTACTTCAATGGAATCACCAGCTGAATCTCTGCCTGCAAGAAGTGAATATTATTGAATAATTATAACGAATATTAAGGAGAAATTAGCAGTGGTGTAACCATGTGGTTGGTAATTTTTCAAATTGATTCCAGGGTGAATTGGAATTGGAATATTTTATTTTGGAAGGAAGAAAAGAGGATAAAATGTAGAAGAAAAAGAATTGATAACCAACTAAGCTCAACATGGCACCATGTTTGAGAATCAAGTCCAGTGGGAAGGAAGTACTCCAATCACTGCCCCATTCCTACTTGGATAAACTGTCTGTGTGAACTCTGAATTGGGGCCCAAATGTAGATGGTCATCTTTTTATCACAGGTTATTTGCAAGAGAAGATGGTAACCATCAAGTCTGCATCACTGGATTAACACAGCAGCGTGTTCACAATGTAGAGGAACTTATGGAGGTATTGCTACATGTGGGCCAGCATAATTACAATATAGAAGGAGACAAGTCCCTGCAAATTAGTCCCTTAAACCAACTAGCCTTTCAGTTGAAGCAGAATCTCTAGCACTCTTCTATCTTTACCACATAGATTTGAATTTTGTGGCTTGCATCTGATCTGCCTTTTGTATAGGTGATAGAATATGGTGGAAGTGTTAGGAGCACTGGTGCTACGGGTGTGAATGCTGACTCATCACGTTCACATGCAATCCTGCAACTTGAGGTTAAGGTCATAGATGCACAAGAACACATTGGAAGGTAGTTGTTATCAGTTGTTTTTTGGTCATCTGAACTAATACTTTGTTATTAGTGGTGATGCATCATATTTATTCAAATATGTCTTCAAAAGGAAGGGACTACAATGTAAAGGTTAGAATTAACTGTTTCTCAACTTTAATTTTAAAAATTTTTTTATTTTTTCTAAGTTTACTTTTTTGGAAATGATTCAGAAACATGGTTTTCAATGCAAAAGATTACAAGCCAGGAAAATTTGTGCATACGAATGTACCACATTACAAAACTGATAAAAGTTCTTTTGAAAGTTAACATCTTATATATTTTTTTTTTAAATTTTGATTCACAGATTTTCATTCATTGATTTGGCTGGAAATGAACGTGCAGCAGACGTGACTGACACAGACAAACAAACTCGTGTAGAAGGAGCTGAAATTAACCAGAGCCTTCTAGCTGTATGTTGATGGTCACAGCTGCAATTTAATGTGCCTATACAACATGAATTATGTGATTTGTCATCTTACAACAATGCAATACTTCCTGTATGAATTTATGTTCACTGTTTACCTAAAGGTAACCCTAGAAATACTGAATCAGATATTTTTGAAATTACTGTAATATTCTGTTTTGTTTAGTTGAAGGAGTGTATTCGAGCTCTTGACTTGGACTCTAAACACACCCCATTTCGCCAAAGCAAACTTACTCGGGTATGTATAAATGGAGAGGGTATTTGATTTGACCCTTTACACTATATTATTTTGTATCTTACAATTGTATTGCTTCTTTTTACTACCGTATTTACCCGTGTATAAGTCGACCTTTTTTGACCAAATTTACACCCTAAAAATTCGACCTCGACTTATACACCGGGTATAAAAATCAACTTCAATTGATTGTTTACGCGTTGCTTATTGACGCTAAAATATCACAAGTCCATTCAATTGCTTTCAATAGGTGTGATATCACACCTTTCTGGTCTAATGTTGTCAGATTCAATAGAGCGGCTTTATAAACAATTTTCAGAACTACGAGCAACTCGCAACAATTATAAGTTATATCTCTTCAAACGATTCTCAACATGCCTAAACGAATGAAATACTCCGCTAAGTACAAGCTTTTAGTCATCAAATTTGCTGAAGAAACGAACAACTGTGCGGCCGCCAGGAAGTATAATGTGAACGAGAAGCTGGTTAGAGACTGGAGAAAGAATGCTGATAAGCTATCTCAAATGCCGAAGTCAAAATGTGCTGATCGAGGGAAAACCTGTCAGTGGCCAGAGCTGGAAAACGAACTAGTCACCTGGATAAAAATGTAATTGAACAATATAAAGGGCATCTAATTAGCTTGGTATATTATGCCCTTCTCCATCCTCTTAACTTTCTTGTAATTAATCATTAGATTCTAATTTGTGGAAATAGAGGAAAAATAAAATACAGTCAAAATTACAAATTTATTGACCCTTTACACCCTAACATCAGTATGCATATTCTCCATACTGTTCTCTATACATTACCTAAGGATCTTTACACCCTAACATCAGTATGCATATTCTCCATACTGTTCTCTATACATTACCTAAGGATCTTTACACCCTAACATCAGTATGCATATTCTCCATACTGTTCTCTATACATTTCCTAAGGTGCTGACAAGGAGAGTATGTTTAAAAAACAAGAGCTTCTCTCGTTGTTGATCATTTACGTTATTCTCGTGACCTTACTGTGTGATTCAGGGGTGATATTGTAAGGAGAAATTAATAGATGCTGGTCACTCTTAAGGGATCAAAGAGATAAGATGTAATGTTGGGAAGCTTATGGACCCATTCAAACTCACCACTCTGAGCAGTTCAGCTAGGTTACTCACACTGTTGATTATCTACCAACCAACTCTTGGGGAATTCCTTTTGTAAAAAAAGTTTAGACATCCATAATGTATCTCAAGCAGTGAGTATCATAGTTATTAATTATGCTGTATTTTTTATGAAATGAAGGTGTTGAAGGATTCATTTGTTGGAAACTGCCAAACATGTATGATTGCCAATATTTCACCCACGAAGTCCTGTAGTGAAAACACCCTTAATACTCTCAGATATGCTGACAGGTAAGGCTGTTTATTTCCTTCAGTCGATAAATTTGTACATTTAATGTTCCAAATTGCTGAAAAGATCTTAATATAATTTACTGTAAATAAGTTACTTGGAGAATGATTGTATACATGTGTTTAAACAGTGCAATAATACTCGGTAAGTTTTCAATCTTTCATTAGATCTGTAGAAGAAAAATATAGTTATATGATTTTTTTTATTACTTCATCTGCATGTTCAGGGTGAAAGAATTAAAAAAGGACACACCAGGGGCTCCCAGCTCTCAGCTGCTGACTATTTCTACAGCCACTCCTGGGACAAATAGCCTGTTGCCTTCTAATGGGACAAGTGAAGGGCTACCCAGAATGGATGTCAAACCTCAGGTAAATCTGAATGTCATTGATATAATTGGTATATCTTACATTTTAAACTTACCAACTGCTGTATCATAACCACTTGTTTTAGCAGTCAATGTAGTTGATATCTTTTGTACATCCACATTAATTGATAAATAATTATTAAAGGTTACACCTGAACATCAGAATGCATTTTCTTCATATTGTTCTCCATACATTTCTTAAGATGCTGACAAAGAGAATTTCTAAAACAGTAATGAGATTCTTTAGTTGTGATCATTTCCTTTACTCTCATGACCTTAATGTATGATTTAGGGATGATATTGTAATGGCAAATTAGATGCTAGTCACCCTAAGGGCAAGGCTGTGCTCTAAGGAAAATTGAATGGAGCCCAGTGCTCTGAAACTGTGAAATCCAGGGTGCCCAGCATATGCTTTGTATGAAAAAAACCAAAATTCCTGAGTTGCCCACGAGCAAAAGTAAGGTGCCAGGGGCCACCACGCATTGCTAGACCACAGCCTTGAAAGGCTCAAAGGGTGAAAATTACCTTATGGAAACTGTCCTTTGATACTCCTGACTGTTTTATCACTTTCAAGGAATTTTTTCAAGTTTTTTTTTAGCTTCTCAGCATGATTTCATTTGTTGTATCTAATCCTTTAGAGTAATTTTCTTGGAATTAGATATTCAGTGTGTATTTGTTTGTTTCCAGTCTACAAAGGGAGGTGATACATCAACTCGAGGTACCCCAAGAAACCTTGATGTTTTACAACCAAAGACTTCATGTACAACAACATCATCTCCTAGAATTAAAGATTCAGTAGTGGAAGTGAACCACAGAGGAAATCCGAATGGAAGTGTGGTGGCTGTGAATGTCAAGAGGAGGCTCGTGAGGAATGAACCATCTTTAGTGACACGGCCACATACTTCTCCAGAAACTGCTACCATGAAGGATCAATCAGCAAAAATCAGACCTCATCTGAGGTCAAGAGCCTCAAGTTCAAAAGGGAAGTCTTGCAGTGACACTCAGATCAGATCTAACTGCTTGGAAGAAACATCTGAAGAAAAACTTGAGGATGTTGTTTTGGAAAGAAGTAAAGAACAGAGCACATCAGACATACTGGTTCTGAGAGAGTCAAGACTGGGATTTGATAACATATCAGAGGAAGCTTGGCCATCTCCCTTTGGTAGACAGAGTTCTGGAAAGGTTGAAACTACTGTCAGATCATTTCATGCCGACGTGCAAGGAAAAGAGTCTTCCCCACCATCCAGAAACAATCGCTATGGCAGTGGAATAAAAGTCAGCCCAACAAAGCTCTTTAGTAGAGGAAATGTGTGTAATGAGGAGGGCAAGAAAGTAATTGAATCACAGAAAAAACAGGTTCAACGAAATGCTCCCTACCCACCTCAAGAAATCAGTGAAAGTGATTCAAGGTATTCATATTTATTTACTAACAATACTTTCAAGTAAATTTGATATGTACTAGATTGCAATTTCCCAAATTATATGCGATGATTATTTTACACATTTGTTCATTAAGTGCATCACGGCTTGTTACTTTCACCAAAATGGTTGGTAGATTTTGTAACAGTCTGGGTCTATGAGAACTTGATATTAACTAACTGAAGGAGATACAAAAATATTTGTTTTCTGGTCAAGAGACAGACTTGCTCATACTGTTTGGTTAGGCCGTGTGACAGACCAACTGACTGGCTGACTGATGGACTGACTCACTAGCTGGTTCATTCACTGACTGAAAGACTTGGGCTAAATGATGCAGTGATGGACTTGCTTACTGATTAACACATTTGGGGAGCGGGGATGGTGCAGTGGTGAGAGCATTCACCTTCCACCACTTTGGCCTGGGTTTGATTCCCAGACCTGGAATCACATGTGGGTTGAGTTTGTTGATGGTTCTCTTCCTTGCTCTGAGAATTTTTCTCCAGGTCCTCTGGTTTTCCTCCCTCCACAAAAACTAACATTCCAAATTCCAATTCGATCTGGAGTTCAGTGTTTTTAACATGAGCCACTGGCTCAGAAGATTGGGCAACCACTTCCTACATTGACTTTAAATAAATTATTTATGTATATTTATAAACTGACCAATTCATTCACTCTCCAGAACTGATTGTGAATTCTTCTCTCTAGCTGCATGCCAATCATTTCCTTTTAAATTGGGAACAAGAATTTGGCATTAGATTAAAATAACTTCTCCCTGATAATTTTGAGTATTCTCATTACCTGTCTGCTTTATAATGTATGGCTATTATAGGGAGAAGTTACATGTTAATCACTTCTGAGAGTAAAAAGTTAAAGGTATTTACGATGCATTTATCAAACATGCATTGGCAATCTTTGATTACTTTTTAATAAGTTATTTACTAGATGCAAACTTTTGTTTTGGTGTCAAGGTTTATTCAGTGGCATTTTTTTTTTTTTTAAGGGATGTGGTTCACTCATTTGTCAACCAAAATGGATTTCGTCTAAGCCTTGATCAAGAACAGTTGGTCGCTTCTCATCACACACAACTTGCTACGGTTACAGGATTCTGCCAAGAAGAAATGGTGCTTTTAAAACAAATTAACAGTGGAACAAAGGTATCTAAATATTTATGCCTATTTTTCAATGCCTATTTTTGTATATTATCTCTAATTATAAAATGGCCCCTGTCTTGTGCACTTTTGTACTCAATTGAAAGCCTAGTTATGCAAGCTTTTTAAATGCTTTGTCTGTGTCATGTTGTAGTCACATTAGATTTACATGATGTAACTACATGTTGCAAATCAGGTCGGCTGGGTTACATGTCACCTTGTGAAGCATGATGTTCCATTGTAATTGGTTGGTTGTCAGCCAATAATCCTGTGGCAATCTGATGTAGTATGGATCTCTTGCTGCTGTGTGTTTTGGTCATGGGCATTTATGCTTGTCCTTGATGACCACGTCGTATTTCAGACCCGTGTAAATCACCTCTTTGTGAGGAGGAGCGTTGTGCATTTTAAGGTGATAAATAACCAGTCAAGGTTTTCGACTGACAAAGATTCGTAGCTCTTCCATCTACATACAAATTGATAACTTATGAGTTAGAGTGGAACTTAACAATGATTGTACTTTAACATAATGGAGAACTATAGCCTTAAAAAAGTCTTTTCCCTTTTAATATAGAATTTTAAAGACTATACAAGCCAACTGAATGAAATTCTTAAGAGGAAGGTAGCTTCTATTGAAAACTTACAAGAGAAAGTGTCAACCTGTCTTGCTGAATGACTGTGGAAGTGAAAGCAGTGTGATGTTGTAATGTTTTATTACAATTTTAGTTACTCTGAAACTCAGCAAACTGTGAACACTTTCACAGGTCAATAGTGTACATACTGGCCAATCATAGTAAAGATTAGGAAGCCTGAGCAAACCTCAAAATCACAGAGGCACTGGTATGCTTGATTACCAAGCCTTTGAACAGGAGTGAGGCTAAGGGTGACCTTGTTACGATACAAACATTGCTTTTTATAGATGTAGATTACTTTGTTATCATGCTAACTAGATACTGGTCTCTATCACAACAAGGTCACCTTCAGCCTCACTCCAAATCACAGGTTTGACAACTAAGTACACAACTGCAAAATGGCTTAAAACACAATATATGTTCACAGCTTTCAGAGTTTCACAGTAAGTAAATGCATTTTTAGTGCTCATTTCCATATTAAGTTGTATACAGAAAAGTCTTAGTAATAAATTATTGTGCTTTAAAAGAAAACTGATTTCAGCCTTAACTAAATAATTTCTTTGGCAATGCATCTTCAAATGAAGCTTCCTACATTTTCGAACCAATTGGTTGGAAAGTGAGATTATGGAATTTACGTACGAGGTTGACAGGAGCCGTGATTATTCAGGAAATAAGCTATCCATTTTCAGTAGGTATCAGTGTAAAAGTCCGTCATGTTTCGTATTTCTTGGTCCACCTCGCGCAGAGCTTCCCCAGTTGTGTCATGTAACAATTCACACGCTTTTTCAATGGCCAGCCATTTAAAATCCTGATGTTCGTCAGAAAGCTTTATTCGAACATAATAATCTTTCACTTCAGCAGGCCAGTAAATAACAGTCTTGGGTTTTCCTCGAACCTCGTAATTCAGAGTCTTCTCTATGTTTTCCATCACGTCCAAACTAGTTTCCTTTAACCCGGATTCTTCCTCAGTTTCACGAAGAGCTGTCTGCATGTCCGACTCCCCTGGGTCGACGTGACCCTTTGGAGGTGTCCAGTGATGTCGTCCATAAGATGTCTGTAGTAGGAGATATTCAAAAGGCCCTTTAAAATTTCTCCGACGAAAGATGATTAGTCCCGCAGCACGTAACTCGGCGGCCGCCATTTTGGATGTGCGATAATGACTTCATATATTCTCCCTCAGTATGTGCCTATGGTCATTGCGTGCTGCTGGTGAAGTAACTTGGAAACAGAATCCTCACTCAGAAAATGTTATCTTTCCTTTTTATACTTTCTTAGAATTTTACGACCAAGGAAAAGGTATTATCTTTAGAAACCTATTCATTTACGAAATCTAGTAGCCTTACTGGCAGTTTTTCTTTGTCTTCGACAATTATTTTTAATTACTATTGTTCGTTGACGCCTTGCGTCACAATCAACATTTTTTAAAAGTAAATTAAGTGACCGCTCGGTCGCTCTTGTTTGTTTACTTCATCTTTTGTGAACTTAGTAGGTCGGTAACCTTTAAACAAGAACCTTCTCAAACAATTCAATAATTTCTAGCCTTTTCCGTCCTGAGAATAGGGGTATCCTTGATTCTGGCGAAGTGTGTTAATATCAATATCAGTTATATAGCAGGCGGACTCAATAGCTTTTAAGTTAAGTATTCCCCGTGCCTTTGTTTCTAATGTGCTTATGTTAAGAGGACAACTCTTTGAAAGATTCTTGTGATCAGATCAAATAAGAGAAGGTTAAGATGTAGCAAGGGAAACGCCGGATGTCGAAGAATCCTTCAAGTGAATCAATTAAGGTGAAGATTATAATGTTATCTGATCAGTGAAAGGTACTCTTGCTGAGTCATTCATTCGGAACTGACAAACACCAATTGCGAAAGTACTTCGCATGATTTGTGGAGATGGGGCTGGCATATTCAAAAGAGAAACAAACGGACTCTGAAGAGAACTCGACATCAAGAGATAGCGAACTACAGCCTACACTTCTTCCTTTAGGCAGAGTTGTTCGAGTTCATTTAGCACCAAAGTTTTACACTTCGGAAGAGAGGGGCTTCACAAGAAGTTACTGTTTGCTCGTCACGTTACAAAGAGAGGCGAATACATACAATGCTAGTGTCCAACATGAACGAGATCTAACAGCAAATGTTGAGTTTCAAGAGAGAAGACGAAGTCTGCGCGAGGGTTCTCCGTTTTCTCGTCGCGAAATGCTGTCTCTAAGACGAGCGAACTCGGTTACCATAAACTCCATAAACGGACCGGATATCGAAGTGAAACAAGTCGCTGTAGAAGAAAATGATTCTCTCAGAATTGTGGGTGTTTTCAAGAAGGATTTGGGAAGCATCCTTGACCTAGAAAGCTGCGATACATTTGACCTTGTACTATGTCCAAGCTGTAGAATAAGGACTGATTGTTCTGAATGGTTTCTGTTGGGGACAATGTATACAAAACGTGCAAACTCTAAACACACGAGACATTGGCGAGCTGCAGTGAGGGCCGATTACACCTGACGACTATAATCTGTTTACTTTATGACACCAATTTCATCACTGCAAAAATAATCTTCATGTTCTGACTTTCTGAAAAAGGTCTACCCGCTCTTCTATACAATCGTGACTCATAATTCAATGCTTGGGTGGTCCAGTCTTCAATCAAGGAGATCCTATCTATCCTTGCTAGAGTGCTACAAGACTATTCATGGTCTTAATGGCCTGAACTGTAATGATTATTTTGAATTTAATAGTTATAGAAAAAAAAGGTCAAACCATTCATTTAAATTAAGACAGCAATTAGCTAGAGTAAATTGTTTTTTGCACTCATTCTTTGTTAGAGTTGTGAAACGGTGGAATGCTCTTCCTAAAGAGAGTGCACGAACAGGATTATAATATTTTTCTTAGTAAACTTATAAAGTATTGTAAAATTTCGTAAAATATGTATATATATATATATATATATTTTTTTTTTACCTCTTTCTTAATGACTCTTAAATATTACGGTGTAGTATAATTATATATTTTATGTAGGAAGCGTCCTCGATAGAGATCATTAACCTCCGACGCTTCTTTTATGTATGCACATAATAAAATTGATTGATTGATTTGATTTGTTAGCAATTTATTACTAAATGTTGAATTCCAATTCAAATGAGACATTCCAATTTTAAAGATTTTTTTCCGTGATCGAAAAGATTCCTAGGGAGACTTCGACAAATCTAGGGATACGACCACCAAATTAAATCAAGAGTTTTAACGTACACAAGAGTAGGTTATCGAAATATTAACCTTCTATTCCGCATGAGTCGTTCGAAAGAATAGTTCTCCAAAAAAACCCAAGATAGTTTGAATTTTAATACGTATCGTTTGCTAAATAATTATCTTACCAGAATAATAATCATGTAATTAGAGAAAGGGTGCGAACTCTTCTAATTACTGCTTTCATTTAAGGCAGCCTGTTTGTTCGAGGAAACACAGAAATCCTAAACAACTCAAGACAATATATAGGCTATTTATTCTGAACAATGAACAAAGCCGTGGAACCACCTTGGTAATCCAGGCTGGTTTTTCTCTAGTAAGGAGGGAATTTGAGATGTTGCAAGATTTCAAATAGGGAGATTTTAAAATAAGCTTTTCTTCAGTTTTCAGAACAAAACGAAAGAATAAACAGAGTAATTTTATTGATAAGTTATTCGCAGGCGAAAAAAGAATATAACAATGCCCTTACAGAGACGGAATTTCTATAATTTACTGCGAAAGTTTCAGAGCTATAAAATCAACTAGCCCTTGTCGATAAGTGCCGTAGCCCACAACTCAGACGAGGGCTCAGTGGGGGTTACACATCCGTCGGGGATACGAGATGCCCCTGGAAACGTCTCGAGTACCAGGAACGCATCCCATTGCCGCCTAGGTGAGAGAAAAGAACCAACCCGATATTAGCTCAACTCCAATTTTCCTGGGAAAGGAGAGTATTTTGAAATTAAAACAGGAATAAGTTCAAACTTAAGCTCTCAGGAGCGCGTGCATGTGAATTTTTCAAGTTTTTCAGTGAATTGTTCGATTGAACCCAGGAGTAATATTAAATGGTGTTGTATCATCTACCAGGTGATAGTCGTAAGAAGGACTACTACGCCATGGCCAGTAGTAATGACCAACGTTTCGACAACCTTATTAGAAGAAGATGATTCCAAACCATTGACGCTTTCTTAGATCTTAAGGAAAGCCTCCGTGCCTCTCGAAAAGTTACCGAAGGCATAATGATCACCGAACGAATAACTAGTTATAAATAAAGGGGGCAAATTTCTCAAGAAACTGTGTTGCTACGTCGGTGGTGGTATAACAAGATAACTTGGTTTTATCAACTGTGTTGATAATGCAACTTGGTCACCGTAAGGAGTTTCTAGGGCTGATTTTTCGAGCGTTAGCCCTTCGTCAGACTGCATACCTTATTTGTAACAAGGATTGAAGATTACTCTCAGCTTGATTGTAGTAGGTGTGGAACCAGTCCATTGGATCTGACAAACCTAAAGATTCTGAGAGAGAAAAGAAAGAAGCTTAGCATTACAATCTATCAGTGTGTAATTCAGTTGCAGCAGTATGATACCCCACAGCTGGTAGTTTTCAAAACAGGAAGACAATTGTAATTCGCCCTAAGAGCTCAGACAAGTACGTGTAGTTTCTGAAAAGATTTAAGCCTCTCAAGTTCGAAATTCTTTCAAAGTACATAAAGCAACGTGTGCCACGAGCAAAACTTCGAGAGAAACACGTTAGTGCATCAGCTTTGCAGTTTGCTGTGCTATGTGATTTGTCAAGAAAACCAGCGTTAACCGATCAGATGCAAAACTAGAACCAACAGCGCATTTTCCCTTCGAGTTCTCATTAGATCGTTGTGATACATATCTAATATGGCGCATGCGTATTCGCAAGTCTGAATCCAGTGAGTTACACTCGAAACGCAAAAAACGAGAGGCAGTAGTTGTATCGACCGTTTACTTTGTCGTTCATTCAAGTTATTCGTGTGTTTATGCGTTTCAACAAGTGCTTTGCAGTCTTCTTTACCCAAAGAAACATAGATAACTATACCTTGCTTTTTTCTTTCCATTTCTCGTCGCTCCTTTTCCTTCTCCTCCTCCTCCTCGGCTAACATGACTTGTAAAGTCTTTTCTTCAGCTTCGTACAGTTCTCTTCTCCTCACCATGACGTTCTCTACCCACTTCACTCTCTCGTCAAACCTTCTGTTCTGTTCCTCCGTGGGTTTGAGGTAAACCCCTTCAACAACGAGAAAATAAACAAATTAACCCTCTAACATTCCCTTCTTGTATCTATCTTGTTTCATTTTCTGTTAAAAAATATAAGTTAATGTTGTTGTTCTTGATGCTCTGGTACCTTTAACTTCAGCCTCTTGTTTTCTGGCTTCTCGAAGTTTTCTTAAAGCTCTTAACAGATCAACAGCTTTAGTTGCTTCAGTTTGTTTTCGTTTGACTTCTCCGAGTACTCCACCAGCTTCATGCTTCATTGATTCAGCCTGTTTACATGTGACAAAAAAAAAAACAAAAAAACAAAGATTAGGAATTTGTAAACAATCAACCCCACTCTCCTTGAACTAAAGTTCTGTATAAACACTTCTTCACACACACACACACACACACACACACACACACACACACACACACACACACACACACAGGCAGTGTTTCCAAATCTAACCACTGTTGTACGTTTTCAAAATAATTCAGAAAAAATTCAGATTTCAGTAAACAACTTACTCCGATTGGAGAGGAAGATAAGTGAAGTCATAGCCCGTTAGGAATAAAATTTGATTTTAAATTTTACCCAGCCATAGATGGCTGTGCACAGACAGGGGGCTGTAAGGCCTCATTCCAATTAGGAGTAGGGAGGTTCTGGGCCTCTGGGGCATGCCTCTCCCCTTAGAAAAAAAACTGAAATCTAAAATCAAGGAAAGTTATGTTAACTTCCCACATTCTGGGCATGTGCACACAGGCTTAACAGATGGCAGTAAGAGGTCTTATAAAGGGTAGTAGATTTTTGGTAATCAGGGCATTTTTAAAGCCCTGACCAGAGTTGTGTGGGCTTTGGTGAAACGAAAATTACCCTTCGCTTTGCCTCATCCTTTGCCATAATTTGTGACCTCCATGCATCAATTTTCTTATGGTGCTTCTTCTTTCTCTCTTCTGATTCCTGCCTTTGTGAATATTCTTCCTCTCTTCTCCTCTTCTGCCATTCCTTATGAAACATAAAGTTGAATTCTGTCAAAGATGTCATTTTAAAAAATAATTAAGAAATTCCTAACCCTTTAATTCCCACAATTGACCAAGACAGAATTTCTCCTAATTAGGGGATTATAAGTTGATCCAATACCAAATTCTCTGCACTAACATCATAAGAATTGTATGAAAGACAGTTATGAGAATTACTAGAAAGATCTAAGGACAAAAGGGTTAATCATTAATTGATCAATAATTAATAACTGGAAAAGATTAATTATCAAGTATCAATTAATTATATGCCTATGAGTACAAATCAAAGCCAAACACCAACCATAAGTTGATCTTGGCCATCAATCTGTTGAAAACAGTTCAATCACTTTGTTGTTGGTACTAAATTTACTCTAAAAGCTGCTTATGTGATACCATGCAAGAAAATTTCCAGTTCTCACCCTCTTCTTTTTCCTTTTCAGAACTTGTTCCTCCAGCTTTTTTATTTCTTCAGGAAAGGAAAATAAAGCTTGGATTTGCTCAATCCTTGCCTAAAAGGAAAAGGGGGTTAAACAAATGTAAAGGGATAAAAGGAAGTCTCTAATGTAGGTTGTGTTCGTAGGCAAGACACTTTACTCTCACAGTGCCTCTCTTCACCCAGGTGTTTAAATGGGTACCGGCAATTTAATGCTGGAGGGGGTAACCCTGCGATGGACTGGCATCCCATCCAGGGGGGAGTAGAAATACTCCTAGTTGCTTCATGCTACAGACACCGGAGTTAAGCACCGACCTGATGGGCCACTAGGCTCGTAAACAGACTTTACTTTACCTCTAATGTAGGTAGGACTGGTTTTATTTGAGCTTTTGAAAAGAAGCATAAGGACATGGTAAAAACATCTACTGACCTTTAAGACTTGAGCCTTGTCTAGTTCCTGCTTCCATTCAAGTTCATTTTGACTTGAGGCAAGTTCAGCTAATTTGTCCCTTTGGAGAGACAACTCAGATATCAGCTGCAACCATTCTACCATAAGATCTTTAGCTGTATGTAACTGTTGAATAAACCACATCAGTATTTGAGCTCAAAAGCTACATTGATAAGCTAGTAACAATGAATTATCATTGGAATGTTCAAGAAAAAAACACAAATTGGTCTTTCTTGGACTAACTACTAACCAGCAATGTACTTAGAACTACCTATTGGTAAGACTGCATTGATAGCAGTTTTCTTTCCTAAACTGAAGCAGCAATCCTGTATAAATATGTTTAAATTATTATTATTAAGACTTTAGCTACTAGACAAAAGAGATAGGTGAGGGGGTTAAGCTGATTTTTTTTCTTTTGTTTTGCATACAAAAGCAAATGTAAAATACATTTTCAGCCACAACATAAATACTCTTAGGTAACAGGGAGGATGAAGATATGTACTATAGGTATCCGGACAACTTGCCTCTTAGACAATTAGCCCCAGACGACTCACCCCCGATCTTCAGACAACTAGCCCCCAATATGAAAACACCTATATTACGTTGGAAAAATATATTTTTATGCCCATAAAGTAATGATTTCTTGAAAGAAGAAGAAAGTTTGTTTTTTAAAGTACGTTACGAGACTGACGTTTGTAACGATCGATTTTCATGATCGCGTAAACACATGACCTTGACCATTTTGTAATCTAACCATAATATTTTAAGTTCCTGAACTGAAACAGATCTAACTGTTTGTTTTTTTGTTTTGAAGCACTCTGTACTTTAAAAAACAAACTTTCCTTTTCTTTCACGAAATTATTACTTTATAAGCATAAAAATATATTTGTTTAATGTAACATAAGTGTTTCCCTATTGGGGGCCAGTTGTCTGAAGATCGGGGGCCAATTGTCTGGGGCTAATTGTCCAGGGGGCAAGTTGTCTGACATTCGTTCTATACCTTCAAGTTACTCTTTATTGTTTGTTGCTTGTCTTGCTTACTAATTCCTCTCTCTTTTAAAAATGTATTTATCTTGTCCTGGCTTGAGAATTCTTGGACCCTGGCAGTAGGTTGACCGACTGGAAGTACAGGTGCTGCCATGTGTAACGAAGGGGTTTGGTTTGGCAATGATGGAGGTGCTAGTAGGTGTATTGCTGGGCTGCTGTTTGGCAATGATGGAAGTGCTGTTAGTTGCATTGCTGGGCTGCTAGTTGGTAATGATGGGGGAAATTGGATAGGCGCTGGCACGTGTGACCCAGAGATAGGCTGTGGAAAGGGCCCTGACGATGATTCAGTAAAGGAACTGAAAGAAGAATTTTCATGTGGTATTGAAACCTTGTTTGCAGCTGGTAATGAATTCAGGTTTGAAATTTGCAGGGCTCCAGCAGAGAACGATGAAGGATGATGTGCTATATTATTGTTCATATTAGTCTGAGAACTGTTTGGACGAAGCTGTATTTGTCCATGGCCAGAAAATGGTTCATAATGAGAGTTTGGGCTCGAATTTTGTACATGCCTTTGTTTGTCGGTGGTGAACTGGCCGGCTGGAAAGGATTGTCGCTGCATCTCCGGTATATTCACGCCCATTGGTTGCTTTCCTTGTCGCAGGTTTCCGTGATTTTGCTGGAGCGGAGGCTTTGAAAATCTCTGTACATTGTGATAAGCCATGTTGTGACCTGGATTCACTGGAAATTTCTGTGAAACATGTCCGTGAACTGAATTGCTTGTAGACTGGTGCGATTGCGGGAAAAATGGACTTTGAGGTAGACCCGGACGATTCGCTTGTGAAAAAGAAATTTCATTGGTGAATGGCGCCGGAATGCGAATATTATGAGGGTGAAAGTTTGATGACGGAAAGCGTGATCCGTCCGCCATGATGGATTTCATTGACAAGCCAGGCTACATAGCTAAGGGTGGTTACTAATTAGAAGAAAACAAAGATGGCGGCTACCTGTTGCACTGAACTTGGTAAAAAGTACTTCTGCTGTCTAAATGAGGCGTTTATTACAGACCCCGAAATGTAAGTTGGATATTTTTTTGATTTTCATCATCTGTTACACCTCAATATTTTTATTTTGTACCTTAGTTCTTTGTTTCATGAATAATATTCTCGTGCTTCCATGTTACGGAATTAAAATTTCATTCGATTGTACGAAGGTCATCTTTTTAATTAAAGAATACAAAACAACGCTTGTTTTATTTTCTTTTGGTTTCTGAGAGAAGCTTTTAAGATTAATCTGTTAAAAAAACTCACCCAAATTTTGTTGCATTGGCTCAATAACCAGTAGACTTTACAAATAAGTATATGTGTTTTGAAAAGTAACAGTTAGACAATTTTCCCATTTCTTCCTCCGATTTAAATTGTAGGGAATAGTATAACAGAAAAATTGACTCACTCTTGTTTTTTAAACATATTTATATGAGTATTATATAGTGTTTTACCAATAGTTTATTTTGGTTCTCAAAAAAATCTTGTCTTTCAGTGATGAAGTCGATGTGATACCTTGTCTGGACTGCTATGGGAAGCAGAACAAGGAAACAGAAAATCCCATCGTCTTAGTAAATCATAAACTTGGTATCAAATCAAGTTGCTTGAGGCCTCTTTTCTTGTTTGCTTATGAAAAACTCTTGGGGAGACGTAGGGAAAGAAAGAGGGATTATAGTCTTTCAGGTATCTGTTATTTATTTATTTATTTTTTTAAGTCCTTCAATTTTTTTTTTGCACTGAAATCAGATTTATTCATACCCATGTTCTGTTTCATTTGAATTTCCAGTGACAGAGACTGTTCAACTTAGTAGAGCTGTCTTGTTAGTGAATGCTGAATGTTACACAGTGTGGAACATAAGGTAAATTAAGGTAAAGAGGTGCCTCAGAGGGACGGCCCAGGATTGTAACCTGTTTCAAGTGGTTGTGTCTCTTAGGCCTGATTGCTGTATACTGCCATATCTGAACCCAGTTTCTGTAGCATAAAACCTTAAGCATATATAAATGATAACTAGCAAACCCTTAGGAGAACTTAGCAGAATGCTGGGTAGTGGGAGAAGGGTGACAATCCCATACAAGAAGAGTGGAAATATGCTTGGTCCAAAAACTTGGATAGGCTCCACCAGCATGCGTTTCTGGGCTTATGGAATTCTTTAGGTCACTCTCTTAAATTGTGCAATTCAGTCAGTCTTCAAAAATCTCCTGAAAACCAAACTACTCAAAGAAATGTAATTTTCTATTTCAGTCTATATTTTTATAATTTTTAGAACCTTAGCAGATGTTATGAGTCTTAGGATCGTATTTCAGTCATTGTTATTCTTATTTGTGATTAGTAACTCTTGTATATTGTCTTTGAAAAGCCTCCTTTGGGGAAAGTCAATTAAGTATGTATGTATGTATGTATGTATGTATGTATTAAGACTTAACCCTACCCTGATTTAGATAGAGTGCTAAAGTTACCCGCTCCAGTAAGTTATCAGGTTTGTCATACATTCTGTTGATACCTACAGCTGTACTTGCACTCCTGGGTAGAGAGGGGAAAGCTACATGTCTTTCCCAAAAACACAACACAATTATCCTGGTGGAGAGCTTAGACCAGGCCCTCTTGATTGTTTACCATTTTACTCTCAGGACAGGCCTTAGAGGAATTTCTCTCCATTGCACGATTCTGTTTGATCTGATACCGAATTCTCTTTACTTTAACCAGAAAGGAACTGATATCTGCAGGAATTTTAAGTCTGGAAGATGACATCAAGTTTTCAGCTCTTGTTCTTTCAAAACACCCGAGGAGTGCTGAGACATTTGCTCACAGGTACCACAGAAGTGATATTGATAATTTATGATTAAGCAATAGAGAACTTTTTTCACTTTTACATTCTCTCATCTAAACATGAGCTACCTCGACCAGGTGGTCTAGCTCATGACAATTAAGACCTTTTTTTTTTCTGTTTTCTTGGGCTCAAGGGGGAAGAGATAGGTAAGTCCCAAATATATATTTGGCAATTTGACCCCGACATTATTTTGTTACTTGTACTTGAAATAACTTTGTGGGTATTGTGAAAGCTTTGAGTGTGAAATGTTTTCAAATTGTGCCGGCACACACAAGAAACATGACATCATGACAATGTTTCTGAATCCCCCAAGGAGGTGGACAATAGGACAACTTGAAAAACATAAAGGCCAGAATGAATTTGTTCATTGTTGTTTGAGAAGTGAACTTGCCATCTCCCTACGAGCTGCTGAGAGTTATGCTGATAACTACACTGCATGGAGTCACAGATCATGGCTGGTGGAGAGATTCATGAAAGACATGAAAAAAGTAAGTTTTTTAGTCTAAAAAAATTAGTATTTCCTATAATTACAGTATAGATTGTATATTAATTGACTATTGTATTTTTTTAAGTGTGCTTTGTCATTTGGTAGTCTTAGCTAAAACAGTCATTAAAGATCAGGGATGTGAGGGGATTTACCAAAACAAAACAGCAGTTGATCTGGGCTTCATATACTGATTTAGGAGATGGATATTAATTTTGCCTTTTTTGTGCAATTTTGTCTTTGAAGAGATTGTTTTGTGAACTTCAAGTTATGAGAAAGTGGACAGAAAGGCATATATCTGACAATTGTGGCTTCCATCATAAACAAGTGTTACTGAAATATCTCAAGAATGTATGGTAAGTAAGCAGTTGTAATATCTGATGAAAAGACTGTATTTGAATGATTGTCATAAATTAGAGTGATTCATGATGGAAAATTTTAAAAAATTACTTATTTCCAATGGTTTTTACTACAGGTATGTCCCAGTAGTATAATTTTTTTGTTTCCCTTAAGTTAATTGTTCAGTTATTTTGTAGTCAATTATGAACACTATTTTCAAGGTATTTGTCAAAGGTAATTGAAAACATTCCATGCTATCTTGTCAACAGATGTCATTTTATTTTCTGCAGTTCAAACAGTGAAGTTATTCATTTGCTGCTATCAGAGTTGGAATTTACCAGTGATCTTATTTTGACCTTCCCAGGGCATGAGGTTGTTTGGTATCACAGGTACAAATAATAAGCCTAAATAGAAATTCACTCTTATAATCTCTCTAAAAATACTAACTGACATCATTCAGCTCTTGTGAGATTCAGGCTAAGAGGGAAGTTCAGATGGCAAGAGTATTATCTTAAATCATTTTCTATCTCAAGGGAAAAGAAAAACTCTCACTGGTGACAGTGCTGTAAGGTGCTCTCTGACAAATAAATTGAAAAAAAAATTTCTCTTTTCCTATATTAGTGTTGCCTTTCTTCATTAGCTCCTTTCTTAACTTTTGGTCCTGGTTGTTGGAAAGATGGATAAAACTATCAACTGGAGAAATCTCTTTCTGGTAGATAGAGCAGAACTTTTTGTTAACACCTACCCACTGGATAGCGATTTATCTGTTGGCTATTGTTATCCACCATTTGAAAAACTGGGCCCTGCTTTTTAATGCTTGTAATGATAATTATTACATTTTTGGGAGGGTTGGTTTTACTATAATACTTGCTTTTTGTTTTTTTTTTGTCTTTTTTTTTTTTGGTCCAGTCTGACAATGTTATTCTCTAACCTAATCTGCTATGACTATAGAACAAGTCAAATGTAATTGGTTTTCCATACTCAGGGGTAACTCTGCCGATGTCTGTTAAATATCAAATTTGGCATGACTGTAACATGGCTTTGTTCATTTTTCAGGAGATTTGTATATTATTTTTGGAATCAGTTCTGTACTGCTGGCACCTCTTTGGGCACACTGCAAGAGGTATCAGGTTCTTTGAAGATTGGTGATGACAATTCCTCAGAAAATTGTAACAGAACATCAAGATCTCCCTCATCAACTATTCCTTCACTATTTGATTTAGCAAGTGCCTCGTTCAACTTGTTAAGAGAGCTGAAATTTGGCTTTAATTCATGGACCTCAGTTACTAAAGAGTTGACAAATGACAGATTTGTGCCTCTGTCCACCCCCTCTGAGTTGAGGTTTTGTAATGATGTAATTACTAGATGCCAGAGTGAGGTACAGAGGAGATGTGCATCAAATTATAAACAGTGGTTGCTGCTGCAAAGTAAATATTCAGCTAATGACTGCAATGTAGCAAGGTCAAGTTCTGGAGAAGCAGCCACAGAGAGCTGGCAGGAGATGTTTGTTTGAGTCCCCAAAGCCAGTCATTCATCAGAAGTGGGATCATTTCTGAAGCAGAGTTAATTATCCTGTTAACATATGGCATCCATATGCAGCTAAATTAGGATAAGTGCTTTTCTGCCAAGTCTAGGTAATTACAAGTAATACTTGTCGATAAGCATAAAGATTGACAATTTGGTTTTCGAGGGTTCCCATATGTCTTCAGTGCAGAACTGATGGATTCAAAAGTGCATGCTGAAAAGATTTTGTTTAGAAAGTAGAATGGAATTGTCATTTATAGGCTTCAGCAAAAAGAAAAAAAAACATTATTAGGATCTATAGAATGTAGGAATCACTCGGCATTGCTCGAGTATAATTCAATGAATGAATGGAATTATTCATAGAAAATGATAGGTTTTGTCTTTTGAAGACAAAAACAAAAGTTTCACCAAAGGAAAGGTAAAAGACTTTCATTTACCCTTTGACCAGCGAGAGGGACTGGTCTCTAATTTCTACCTATATTATCAGCCTTGGGTCAAATATAAGATTCATGAGAGTGCAAGAAAATAATGATCATCAACTTAAAAAAAAAGCTCTTGATTGTCAAACAATTTCTCCTTGTCAGCACCTTAGGAAATGTATAGAGAACAGTATGAAGAATATTCATACTGATGTTAGGGTGCAAAAGGTTGAATTGTCTCAGTAGAGACATCAATTAAAGGATTGTGCAATCACAGGGGGCCCATACAAGCGGCGTGTCTGGTCGTTGGTTCGAAATATAAAGAAATGTATGGGAGAATATTGAAAAGTCGTAATATCGTAGACTTATATCAAGGAATGTCTATGTTAAGGCTGAAAATAAATGTAAACCTACCTCACTTGCTGTGTATTGTCGTTTCTGTGATTCTAAATGGCGAATTTGAGCGATTTGGTAGATTTTGCAGTAAAGTAACGCTCAACGCAAAATCTACCAAATCGCTCATTAATTCGCCATTTAGAACCCCAGAAACGACAATACACAGCAAGTGAGGTAGGTTTTACATTTATTTTGAGCCTTAAAATAGACATTCCTTGATATAAGTTTACGATATTACGACTCTTCAATATTCTCCCATACATTTCTTTATATTTCGAACAAACGACCAGACACGCCGCTTGTGTGGGCCGCTTGTGTGGGCCCCCTTTGGTGTAATTTCCAAAGTAATAACAGTGACGCGAATCGGTTTTGTTAGAGATCGTATCCCTTCCTTGAGCGAAGAAATTTATTACATTTTTCCAGTCAAGTTATTAGGATTGAAAATCATATTTATTTCAAATGTTGAAGAGGTCACTTATTAATAATTATTTGGTCACGCCCGGGAGTGAGATGGTTTTAATTCTGTTTGAGCTTTTAAGTTAAGATGGAAAATTAACATCTCGCGTTCCCTGTCGGCCGCGAATCCCATCTTGACCTGTCAATCATTGCTGCTTAATACGTTGCATTCCCTGATACTTCCGCTTTCGCATTTGGATTAAACAACTTGCTGTTGAAATGCAAGGTTATTGTTTCGAAAACAGCCAATGACAGTATGACAGTTGTGAAAATTGTGAGGTTTTGCGCTGGGTGTGTAGAATTAAGAGCCCTTTGCTGCTTATACTGCACGTGTTGATCTCAAGCTTGGTTTGAATTCGTATCATCGCAAGAAAAGTACACTAAAGACGATAATGGCTGAGGCCAATCATAATGAATCGGGTAAGGATTTTTTTTTCCACGATAGCAATGTGAAAAATTCTCTTTTATTGGGAAACATAGTGCGCGCAACAGATACAATTCCCGGAAAACTGCATTTGGTGTGGCACGTGAAAAGTTTATCGTCGTAATTAAAGCTGCTCTAAAGCCGTTTCAGAGGCAAATTTCCTGGCTAAGCTAGGTGAGAAGAATGACTAAGCCATAAGCAATCCAGATCTAAGTAACCTTTCGCGATCGATTCAGTGGCGGAACTTTTCATGTACTTTATTCAAGGGTTTATTTACGACCCAAGAAAGTTCGTCGTTTCACTGTTTCCTGCATTTCGTTAAAAGACCCTGACTACTTCATGCGCCATAGAGTCGTAGCAGGAACATCGGCTGACCGAAGTAATTTTTGTTATTGCAAAAAAGAAAAGTGAATGTAAACAGAAACCGTTGCAGTGAACATCGCTCGTCGCTGAAAGAGTTACGCGATAGCATGTCATTATGGTCAGCTCCATAACGCGTTCAACAGACCATTCGCTATTGTTGGAAGAAAGATCCTTAAACGAGAAACGATCAAGGTCTCATACTTGGAAATATCAAGTGTGCAAGCTTTATGTTTTGAAGTAAAAATTAGGGGATTGCGTGCAAGAATTAAGTGTCACACTATGACCTACTTCAATTAGCGCTATTTCAGCCTTTGGAGCTTGAAATATCTAGATTGGAAATTTAACCAGAAAATAAGGGGTGCTCTCAATTAGTAAGAGACCGGAATTGAATTGAAGTGCCAATTCATTTCAATTCCAGGGAGACTTTTAACAGATGTTGGCTTCGTTTAAGAGAAGGGATTAGCATGAAGAAGATTCGTCCGCAAGCGTTCCGCTTGGGGCCATTTGACCTCATATTTTGCTCATATCAGATATTCCACTTATCCTGCAACATGCTTTGATCTTGTAAACATCAAAATCTGAATTGGGTTTACCATGTGACAGTTTAAGGTGAAACACTTCGGACCTGGTAATGCAATGAATTTTGCGGCTCTAACATGCCCAGAGTTTGCTTCCACAGGCTGAGGGTATTTTTTCGTGTCATTTTTCGTAGCTTAGAATTAATTGTCTTATTTACAAAAGAATGGGAGGCTAAAACCTTGGTGTATATCTGAATTCTGAAGTGGAGCTATGACTCAAGCAAAATTGTTGTTATTGGCAATCATTTCTTTTTAAAGTTGAAGACACAGAAAACCAATATCGATCGTCACGCATCTGTGTAAAACTGAACCGATTTAAACTCTGCATACCATATGTTTATCGGGGTAGAAATGGATCAAGTTCTTAATGATTTCTACAGCAAATTAGTCTTAGCGATTGAACAACTTTAGTTATAGTACCAAGTTTAGCTTTGTTAATCGGACTATGGACATTTGGAGTCTGTTAGATTAATGAATTAGTTTGGGCCAAGTCCAAATGCGTTTCGCACTTTTTTTTTGGTTTATGGGTTTATGGGTTCGTTATTGAAAGTAAACCCTTTTCAGTCAAAACTTTAAAAACACTTCTAGCTTTCACTGAAAAGTATGTTTACTATGATTTATTGTTCGGTGTCAAGTGTCTTTTTTCCTCTTTGATGTTGACCTCATTGTGATCTTTTAAGTAAAATAATAAGATCCTTTTCCTCCTGCTAAAAACACTCATCGACTTTTCAGTCGTAATTGTTAATTGTGGTTACCGGTGTTAACGTACCATTAGTTCATTTTAAAATGACGCTTTATTTCAATTACAGCCCACACATATGCCTGATTCTAATTTTGTTGAATAGCTATTAACAGTCGTCCTAAGGTGCAGCCACACTTTACAGAAAGATTCCATGGAAAATTAGTTCGAAATCGACGGGGACGTGATTATACATTTAAGGTTTCGTTGATATTGGCGTCTAACGCCCTAAAGGGCAGATGGTTTAAGAGATATATGTCATGTTCGTAGGGGAAAAAAAACAATCAGTATAATAGGTTGTTTATTCTACCGATTCAAATATGCTTGTTGATTAATTGTTAGTTGTAATGTTACTTTGGTTAGCATTTTCCGCAATGGTTTTAGGAATACCCTTCCCTTATATCACCAACATGAAGCAAATCTCGTCATTCGTATGTTATTTATATAGACAAGGGAAAAGTTGTCGATGAATAAGATGAAAAGTAGATTTAAACAAAGGTTAGCTTATCTATCTCGATGATTCTACAGCTAAGCGCTTATACTTAAAAAAACAACTTTATCATTTGTCATTGTTACGTAGCCTCAGGGTTGTAAAATGATTTTTCCGTTTTATAGAAAAAAAAAAAAGTGTCAGTCAAAAAGGGAAACTACTTATCCACTCTAAATCCACTGATGAAGCGTGCGGTAATATATCCTTTGACTGCTATTGGTCGACAGATAGTGCTAATATCGCGCAATCAAACGAAGCGTCATAGGAAATGGTTGAGCTCGCAGGAAACTACTTTACTCGTCAGTCGCACCCGAGAAGACATTATTGTTGAAAATCATTATAGGAAGTAGCACTATCTTCCACGGCAATCCCAGAAATAAGGCGAACGAATTACCCTTTCATGATCACTATTTCGACCATCAACGCGTAAAATCATTTAGATTTTAAGGCACCCTAATTAGCTTTTGCACAATTTTTACATTTAAACTATTTCATTTACTATAAGGGCTACTTAAGTAATATAGGTTTAAATTAAAGAAGCTTCATTTGGACATTGACTCAGAAACGAGGAAATTTTAAAGCCGATATACGATTTCGAAAAGAAATAAGTCAACTAATGATTGTTTTCTGTTCTATGACGCAGTACAGTCTCATGAAATTTTTTCCATTTTTTCCTTCAGCTTTAGAGGCTGATAGGGCTAGTGAGGCAAAAGCATTCTTTGGTAAGGTCGTCGCTCCATTTTTCAACCACTCCTCTGGATCTTACCTGCTGGACCCAATGATAGAGCATCTTATGAACGATGCACAGGCAAAACATTCGGTAATCCCCGGAGGTCCCACTGTGCCTATAGAATGTGATCGTACCCCGGTTTCAACGACTGAAGACGTTATCAATGCAGTCAAAAGAGCCAAGAGGGAGAAGAAAGTCCTTCGTGTCGTCGGATCGGAACACTCCGTAAAAGCGGCCATTTTCCCCAAGGATGGTATCACGCTGGTGTTGAGAAATGACCTTCGAAAGGTAGAAATACTGAAAACAACCGTAGAAGAAGGTAAGAAATGGTTGTATTGTCGTATCGGAGGAGGCTGCTATCTTGGCAAAGATCCCTTGGACCCTCATTCAAACCTCCAGAATTCAGCTTGCTATCAGGTGGCAGCCCATGGGTATGGCTTTCCTGAGCTGGGAGGAATCATCCAGCAGTCCATTGGTGGCTTTATCCTGACTGGCTCTGCTGGCGGAAGCTTAGAGCATAGCTTTGCTGATGTCATCCGAGAGATCGAGTTCGTGGACGGCAATGCACAAGTTCAAACGGCCAAACCTGGAACTGACCTTTGGTGTGCGGTAGGTGTTTCCATGGGACTGTTTGGTGTCATTACTCGAGTAACTTTCCGTCTTCCACCGATGAAGTATATAAAAGGGTCAGAGTCCAACCACAAGTTTGTTGAGTCCATGCTTGGACCAAACGAGAAGGGGCAGAGCAAGCTCAAACAAAGTCTCGAAAACAACGAATACATGCGAGTGAACTGGTTTCCCCAAAAGGAGGTAATGCGTGTCCAAGAGTGGGTTGGTCAGCAATCCTTCAAAAAGAAAAATCTTGTACCATACAACTCCATCTTGTCCAACATATTAGCAGCAGGTATGGCAGCCATCGTCCTGTCCGTCTGCAATTTTATCCTGCAAAAGAAAGATCCAACAGAGCTGGAATACGACCTCATCGGTTTGATGTTGAGTCCGTTTGTCCCCCTGAAAGGGAAACCGACTAAGTTTTACGACATTTGGTATCGTGCTCTGCCCATGGACAACGAAGCCCATGTGGACACCATCATCAGGGTGGACTTCACAGAGATCTGGGTTCCAATTGGCCATTGTCAAACTGTGATGGACAAACTCCAAAAGCTGTTCTCTGAGAATCAAAAAGCGGCCAACAACTTTGCCACCGAGATCTATGGCGCCAAGAGCTCTCCATTCTGGCTGAGCATGTCATACCAAACAGACATGGTGCGAGTCGATCCGTACTGGTGGGCATACAACTTGGGCGACGCCAGGATGTTCTTCTCGTATTTCTGGGATATTCTGCTGGATATCCCTGGAACCCGCCTGCACTGGGGCAAGTACCTTCCGAAGCCAGGTCAAAAGTGTGGAAACACCACATTCAATGCGGATTATCTGAAGAGTGTTTACCCTAAGATGAATGATTGGTTAAAGCTACGAGAACAGCATGACCCTGACCAGGTGTTCATGACCGAATATTGGCGTGGTATCCTTGACATAAAACCTAAGACCCAATAAAGTGTCATTTGAAAAAATGGTTGGAGTACGAGGGATCTGGACTCATTTAAAAATTTCGGTTTTTCGTGACTTTGTAGTCTTGACGCGAATATGAACTTTGAGGTCCCTTTGGTAAAAACTGTAACTGTTTGGAGTGTAATAACCTGACAGCATAAGTAAACAAAACACCGATCTAGACTTATTCAGAATATTTTTGTACTTTAAGGCGTTTTTTTTTTTTTTAAAGAAATGTTTTATTTATAAGATTTGAAGTCTTGAGGAGAACTCAAACTTTGAGATGGTCGTGAAACAAATTGTAATTGTTCGTAATTTAACTTTGGAGCATACATTACCAAACACTGAGTGCTACTTATCTGAGCCTAAGGGTTTTGTTGTAAGGTGAGACGTTTATGTCCTAGATATCCGATCATACCTTGTACAACTGCAGCGCTATAATTTTGGTTGTAATAAAATTTGAAACACTGACCGTTAAACATACTGGGATTCCAAGTTTGATTAAAGATTCTCGTTGTTTATCGTTGCACATCCATGGAAGAAATTGAAACGACCTAGGGGAAAGAGAGTCTCGTCAAGGATGTCTTTCAGTGGCCTTGACTGATAAAAGAGAGAACAAAAAAATTTTCTATTCCCTAACGACTGTCTTTATATTTAACCTTTTCAAAAGCGGTGGTGTTCTTATCTAGTACTAGCATTGATGAAACGAAAGGTGACCATCGAAACTCTCAGATCTCACTCGATTTACGTTCCGAGGAAATCAAGGCGTTGCATAACTCCTGTTTCCTCCTGCTAGCTATTCAAAGAAATCATCCCTGGATGAGGAAATCTCTACTTGGTTTGCTGCTTTAACGAAATCTCAAGCTTTTTTGAAAGACGGTTATAAATGCATTTTATAGCTTCTTTTGCTGGGAGAGCAGTTCACTTGTAGTCTAAGCTATAGATTACAGTTTTGTTTCTTGGCAACCATCGTCATCAGACGTTTCAATACCCGGGTTAGTAAATGACAATGTCAACAGAGTTTCCTTTGCCTGGGTCCTCCTTAATAACATCTCTATACTAGCTGAACCAGGGACTGGGGAAGAGCCAGGCGATGGGCTCGCTGATCGGTTGATACTTTCTTCACTTGTGGACATAATGGGAGAGGAATTCACTATCAAGCGCGTCGTTTTAGTATTTTCGCTGAATTTTCTGAATCTAAGAGAGCCATAAAGTACGCCAGCTTTTCGCTTTGGTCGCGAATGTCTGTCTCGTGTTTGGTTTTCAGAAACACCAGTTGAGTCATCAACATTCGCTTTACCGAAACAAAAAACGTAGCGGAAGAATCGGATGTATCCTCGACGAAACTGGCGAGTAAGAGAACCGTACACAATTGAGTTTACACATGCGTGTAAGTACATTAACGCTTCTGCGCAGGTCCAAAATGCCTCTGACAGTTCCTTGTACGAGTCACCGCCAAAGTCAAACAGCAACCAGGCGATTTGATTTGGAAGCATGCAGGCCATGAACAAAATTACAATAACAGCCAGTGTTCGGATTATCTGGACATTTTCACCTCTTGTTTTGTGCCTGATAACCTCTCCTTTAGAGTTGATTGTCGTTAGCATCGGCAACCGAGACTTGATTAGACAAATAGTGATTTTTAAGTAGGCTATGACGATTACAAACAAAGGGATGCCATATTGAAGAGCGAAGAGAACTGCAGTGTAGGTCTGACGGTAGTAGTTTTTCAGCCAATTCTCGGCACAGAACACACCTTCCGGCCGCGCCACGATCATTAACGGAACAATCGTAGAGAAGGCGAAGATCCATATAAGAATAATCCAAATTAATGTGGCTTGCAGCTTGATTCTTGGTTGCAAAGGATTTGTGATCCCTCGACACCGTTCGATTGCCATGGAAGACAAGGTGAAAATACTGACAGACAGAGTTAGTGACATCATTGGCCAAATCAATTTGCAGTACAATGAATTCTTGTTAAACGGCTGAAAAAGCTCGTACGTATAGAAAGGAAGCGAAAGCCACAAGAAAGTTAAGTCTGCTACTGCCAAGTTTAAAATGAAATAATCATTTATGGTTCGTTTTCGCTTTCCTTTTAATACCACAATGACCATTGCATTTCCTAGAGAGCCGAGAAGAAAAAAGCAGCAGTAGAACACGACCTTTAAGTTTCTCTCAGCTGTACTTAAATTTGGCGTTCCTTCTTTAGTTTCATTGAGGCTCGAAGAGTTGTTAATCGATTTGCTCGCCACAGGAGAATACTGTTCCAAGAATGCAATGCGTGACATATTATCCGAAGGAGGATCGCTTGAAGAACTAAAACGTTTCCTCACTCGGTCTTTAATAATTCAGTTGATAAGTCTTTTCTCTATTTACCCACACTTAGAAGTTTGCGGGCTATGGTTGAAAAGTGAGCCGCGTCAAAATCACGACAAACTCGTTATGTAAATTAAAGGATCTTTCCTGCAAGGAAATGTTTCTGGAAAGATAAAGTATTACTTGCTCTCCGCTGAAGCTACCCAGATAAAACTATTGATTAAAGAGACCCAGCATAACAATTGTATTGAGATTCGTCGCACGTCAATTTAGTATTCGGATCGACTGGAAGGCTCGGTTATGGATCAAAATGCACGGCAACGACGACCGAAGCTTCCACAACTAACAAGTTAAAGTCTTATCTTTCAAAAGAGAGCCATGTAAGTCGGTAGAGTCTCCGTGGATTCAAGAAGCTAATAAAAGAAATCGTGTGAACCGTGGGAAGAGCTCATGACAAGGAAGATTAAATACTGCCCATACACCCTGGAAGTAATTTAACATTATTTTCTCAGGTAAAGGCAAATTGTCAGGTTCACAAAGACCTGTGGCAAATGGAAGGTCGATGGCTAAGTAATACCGACAGGCAGATTTTAACTGAACTTCCTGAGGGTTGATTAATTCATTTAAATTTTGACAGAAAAAGTCTTTTTATACCTAAAAGGATCTAGTGCTGCGGAAACAGAAAGAACAGTAATTAGTCAGGTAGATAAAAAAAAAAAGATAAAAAAATTGAAACAACTGTATTACAAGTGAAATCTTTAAATTGACCCAAGTCTATTTTTAATCATAACATTCTACTCTGAAAGTCACAGAGAAGAGACCACAAAATATGCTGGAGGAGAAGATTTTTCTGTATTCACAAATTCCTTTAATATTTCCATTTGACTAAAGAAGTTTACTGAGTATTGTTTTGTCATTTAGCTAATTTTCGTTTTCGTCAAAAGAAAGGGAGCCCGCAAACCCATTAATTGAAAAAATGGTGTAGATGAATTAAAAACAGAGAAACAGGTAACTTTATGTTTATCTCGGATAGCTAAATTGTTGCTCAAACTTCCATGACATGTGTTGAACTGGATGAATTTGAGTTGCTTTTGCCGGATGAGTTTACATGTAGTGTTTGCAAAGATGGAAGCTAAGTGAATGTTTAGCTCATTACTTGGGGTCCACTCATGAGGACATCAGTGTCTAACTCCGGAATATTCCCATGTCATATACAGAGGATCATTCATAACTGTAATTAAAAAAGTAAATTTACATTTGAGGGAAAAGATCATGGATTTAAAACGCACAATATAGGAAAAGCCCCTGGATTTAGTCTCTGCAACAACAAGCTCGTTCAGCGGGGTGGTCTCTTCCCTTCATATCCTCTCTTAGTGGGGTCCTCAATAGTAAAATTGGTGCCCTTAAAACTACAACCGGCCGTGGAACCTACTGTTGACTACGTAATGCTAACCGCCACACCCTCTCCTCCCTCGAACACTCTCTGACTGTTCACCAAGGTAAAACATAAAACTTGAACACCTGAACCTTGAAACGAGATAGAAGCAATGAACCATTTCTGCCAAATGACGTCGAACGCCAATTAAACCCACCTATGAGCTCGAAATGTTTTTTTTTTTAAATTGGCTATTAATCAAAATAGTCGTTCAAAATCGGAGCCACATTCTAAAAAGAAGGGAACACATGCGCAGATCAGTCCTTAAATCAACGGGGACGTGATCATTCATTGATTAAATTACGTTAACGTTGGTGTCTAACAACTAATGCTTTTTGATTAGCATTTTTCGCGATGATTTTAAGACTGCAATTTTCTTATTCGCCTCACGAGCTGTCTTAGTATATATTGCCTGATCACCGTTGAGCCAGAAATGGCCCGCAGATCGGTGACCAACTAGTCAGTTCGTTTTACTTTTGTTGACACCTTCGCTGTTAAGTCTAGCTTGGCTTTTTCGCTTGGCCTTTCTAGCACACACCAAATCTTCATGCGAAGCATGACACATTGTTGATTTTAAACGTCTCACCCAACTTTTCAAGGTTGCTGATGCATCTCTCATTCGTCCAATGTAATTTGCATTTGAAATGAAAGACAAGTCGTGAATGAAGGAGTTGTAAAGGAACACGTGACAAGGGTGTATATATCTGCTCTTGTATAAGATTAAAGATATTTGGCATTTCAGATATCGGTGATTTTCGCAGGCGATCAAATTCGCCAAGTGTGTCATCTGCTTTTTGTTTTACTCCTACTGCGCTCCCTGAATTTGACGTCATGAATTTCTGCTCATTGTATAAACGTGTATAGGATTTGTGCCAAATTGGAGACGTCATCGTGTGTAGGATTTGTGCCAACTGATGACGTCCAACATCAATTAGACTGCGTACATTAACTGGATGTCGATTTTGTTTATTAGCTATTAATAGTCGTTCAAAACCGCTGTCACATTCTACAAAATGATTCAACTGAAAATAAGTCCTTAAACGGACATTGACGTGATCATTCATTGGCGTTTTCGTCAATGTTTGCGTCCAACGGCGTGAAGGCAGGTTTGTAAGTGATACCTTTTCTGTTTGCAGGAAAAACAAAAGTGATCCGTTTAATGGATTACTTTGAACTTCAACTGCACATCAAGAATTTGACTTCATGAATTTCTGCTTACCATAACAAAAGTGTCTGCATTGTATCTTTGATGAAATCTTATCCGAAGAAGGAAGCATAATTATTTGCATAGACACTTACATTGTGGTGTCACACTTGATTCATTTACTCCGAAAACAACTTTTTTCTTCTCATGTACATTTCCTGAACAAAACCAAAGGTTGCGGTGGAGAAAAGTTTATTCTTGATACCGTAATTTGTTGGGGCCAATAAGACGTCACTGAAGACGAAAGACCTGATAAAGAAGTTAAACCCTTCACCTGCCCAAATTCAAAGGGTTTAAGAGAAGGGCAACTTCAGTGTTTGTGCAAATTTCTTGGACTTGATCAGGGTGTGTGCTGTTATCAGTGAACAAAACACAGTTTATCCAAACAATGGCCACAAAGGTAGGTAAGAATCTTAACATTTTCAAAGATGCATCGACGTTGTCTGCTTGAATTAGTAGTTGAAATTAAATGGGACTGCATTATAACTTTATATAACAACGATTACAACATTTGCACGGAAACTTGTTTTCTCTTTGCCGTGTTTTTTTAGTAGAAAGGTGTCAAAGGAATGTAGAAGAGTTGTACAACTCTTGTACATTCCTTTGACAGAGTTGCACCACACTGGATCTTAATGCTCTGATTTGTTTGACAAAATATGTCGATGAGGTCAGTTCGATAACATGTGCAACCGACTAGGCTTTAGGCTCTAGCTAAACAATCAAATCTTTTTACCCCAAATCACGTTGGAGAAGCATGTTTGACCATCTAGCTAACTCTGTCAGCGTTGCAATCAAGCAACTTCGTATGTTTGATCTCTCATTCAACCGATATAATTTTCTCCTCGTGAGCATTTATTCGCTATTCTAGCCACACGAACAAAGCAAACCTTGGTAGGAAAAGACAACCAGTTAAAACCGATTTAACGTGAAACCTCTGAATAATTTTAGCAGAAATTCAGACTATGTTCGATATTTGTTCTCCATTTGCTTGCTCGTTTAGCCACACCCGTTTTGTGTGTCCAATCAGATGTTGAATGAAAATGTTTGATCACTTAGTCAGGGGCTCAGTGAAAAAAGTAGTTAATTGTCGCCCATTTGGATTGACTTCAGAGTAGTGTGTATGTACGTACAGATCAGTAGGAGGAGAGCTCTGCTGTACCAAACAATGGAGGTAGAGGTTTGGTTTCTTTCTAAAAATTGTGCCCAGTCTGCAGAGGAGAAATAAGCACTCTCGAATCTTTGAAACATCGAATATCAAGAAGAAGCGCATTCGTAGGTGAGGCGCTACCCACTGGAAAAGGCGACCACCAAGCGTAAATAGCATCTTTCCAGGTGGAGGCTGTAGTAAAATGCAATTATTTGACCTTCAGTTATACCTTCGTCATTTATTATTGTCACATAATCTCGTTGACGGTTTTAGGGTGATTTTTCCTATTTAATGGAAAAACAAATACCAACTGCTGGCAGGATTTTTACCTAATTCCTACGTTTGGCCCCGTAATATTCATACGATCCCTCACATCATTGACAGGTCATCGGCAGTCAGCTTTCTAAAGTCTCCTTGTATACGCTGTTGGCGACGACTGATCCCTTCTCTGTCTCCCCTCCAAAGTCCACCACCCCACCCCCACCCCCCTTATCCCTACAGGTCATCGGCAGTCAGCTTTCTAAAGTCTCCTTGTATACGCTGTTGGCGACGACTGATCCCTTCTCTGTCTCCCCTCCAAAGTCCACCACCCCACCCCCACCCCCCTTATCCCTACAGGTCATCGGCAGTCAGCTTTCTAAAGTCTCCTTGTATACGCTGTTGGCGACGACTGATCCCTTCTCTGTCTCCCCTCCAAAGTCCACCACCCCACCTCCACTCTCCTTATCCCTTCGGGCGATAAATGATGAATGATCCCTAGCTTATCATTAATTTTGCACTCTCCATCCTCTGATGAAGCAGTTTAATAACCTCCAACTGTTATTGATCGATATTAGAGGCCATCAATATTATTGATGATCATGATCTTACTCAACTTTTGTCTTTTCCTACAAGGCAGGCATCAGTGCTTGACTAAGTGGTTACCAGCCATCCAGATCTGGTGAACAACTTAATGAGCTCTGATGGCATCAGTGGTATTAATGATCACGTCGCTGTGACCTTTGAGTTGAATCTTACAGTCAAAATTAGCGAGAAGAAACCTAGAACAGTATACAAGTTTGCTAAGGCAAATCTTGAGGATATACACCATGATGCAGAAACCCTCAGTAAGAACTTCTTCAAAAGAAACCCAGAGAATATAAGCATCGAGGGTAACTGGCAGTTCTTCAAGTCAGGATTATTGTCAATTCTCGATAGTAGAGTCCCAAAAAAAAATATCGGATCATGGAATGATTCCCCTTGGATTACTAGGGATCTCAAGAAACTATTGAGAAAAAAGAAGAGGCTTTATAACATCTATAAGAAATCAGGGAAAGCTAGTGATAAACTGAAATATCGGAGTTTCCATAGAGCATTAAAAACCAAATTTAGATCAGTACAAGATCAATACATAGCAAATATTCTTGATGGTGCCGTGAAGGAGAAACCAAAGAAATTTTGGTCCTATATTAAATCTAAAAAACAAGATCAAATTGGCATTCCTCCATTATATGTTAATGGTAAGGTGTTGACTGACAGTACAAGTAAAGCTAAAGCTTTAATCAACCATTTTCAACAGATTTTCTCCAAAGAGGACTCTTCCTTCCTGCCGAACATAGGCTGCAGTGACATTCCAGCTATGGAGTCAATAATTTTTGACAGAGAGGGTATAATTAATCTTCTTAGGAACTTAGATAGCAAGGAAGCCAATGGCCCAGATAAATTGCCTAGTACTCTACTTAAGATAACTGCATCAGAAATAGCTGAAGTTTTTTCTTTCCTTAACTCCCAGTCATATGAGTCAGGTCAACTCCCCAATGACTGGAAAAATGCTTATGTAGTACCAGTTTTTAAGAAAGGTGACAAACATGACCCATGTAATTATAGACCTGTTTCCCTTACTGCTGTATTATGTAAAATCATGGAACATATTATTTATAGGCACATTATGCACCATCTTGAGGACAATGACATCTTATTTGCGAACCAACATGGATTTCGAAAAAATCATTCATGTGAATCTCAATTGATTCTGACTGTTGAAGACCTGGCCAAGAACTTAGATCATGGAGATCAAATGGATATGACCATTCTGGATTTCAGTAAAGCCTTTGACAAAGTTCCCCATCAACGCCTCATCAGCAAATTGCAGTTTTATGGCATTCAGGGAAGCACCCTTACTTGGATTAAATCTTGGCTCACTAGTAGATCTCAGAGTGTCATAATTGATGGCGTGAGTTCAAAATCTGTGGATGTGATTTCAGGGGTACCTCAAGGCACAGTACTTGGTCCATTAATGTTTTTATTATTCATTAATGATATGCAAAATGGCCTAGGATGTACACTAAGATTGTTTGCTAATGATGCTTTATTGTATCATAAAATCACTCATCATGATGACATATTGGCTTTACTGCGAGACCTAGACAAGCTAGGCCAGTGGGCTAGTAGGTGGCAGATGCTGTTTAATCCTTCTAAATGCTACAAAATGTCTGTTTTCCGTAGTGCATCCCCGGTTGTTAAACACTACACTCTTTACAACCAAACCCTGGTATCTGTTCGACCATATCATTATTTAGGTGTTTTGCTGTCTAGTGATCTGCGGTGGAACTCTCATGTAGACAAGATTGCTAAAAAGGGGAACTCTTCACTTGCGTTTGTGAAAAGGAACTTGTATGCCTGCTCTGAAGAAATTAAACGTGCAGCTTATGTATCACTTGTAAGGCCACATTTAGAGTATGCGTCTGCTGTATGGGATCCTTATAGACAGAATCAAGTGGAGAAACTAGAAGCTATCCAAAATCGCGCAGCGAGATTTATCAAACATGATTATAGTTATAACACCAGCGTGTCCAATTTGTAGAAATCCCTATCTTTGGATTTACTAAACAAGAGAAGAAAATCCCATCGTTTACAAATTACCCATAAATCTGTGAACAATAGTATTGCTTTGCCTGTCCCGTCTTATTATCAATTGTCCATTAGGAAAACTAGAAATTACTCGACGAATTCATTTATTGAACCACCTGTACATCATGATTACTACAAGTATAGTTTCTTTCCGAGAACTATAAGTGACTGGAACTGTTTATCACCTGGAACTAGATCACTTAACTATTCAGCTTTTTGCAGTACAAAATTTTTCTAAGTTTTTATTTTTGAGCATAGCTATATTGTTAATTACATATTTTATTTTATTTATTTATTTATTTATTTATTATTTTTATTAGCTGTGCTTATATTTTTATTTTATTATCTCTTCTTCATGTGTAATAGCGTTGAAGAGTAATAAAGTAGAAGTAGAAGTAGAGTTTAATATGGTCATTGGTATAGCTTTTTTACCTCAAGTGATTAATCGAAAGGCAAAAATTAAGGCTTTAGTTCACAAAGAAGTACATTCCACTTTGGCTGCAAAAGCGAAGAAATCACTTTGCAAAATCAAATAGCATTCCTTCCCAAGGCAGTCTTGGAAATCGAGCGAAATCAGTTGATTTCGATGTTACTCTTACAATGAGCTTCGTGCAAGTTTTACATTCCAAACTAATTGATTTACATTCCTGCATGAATGCTCCGTCTAACATCTGTGACTTCTTTACTAAAGCTAATTCAAAGCACAAGCAGGAGACCAGGTTTTCTTCGTCTGGAAATTATGTTAAAACTTCAAGACTGAATCTAAATCAAGATTCTTTTCCAGGTTTGGAGTTAAACTTTGGAACGGAATTCCTAACGAATTTCGTCAATTCTCCAAAGGAGCTTTTAAGAAAAATTTTCATGACTTTTTGATCTCGATAATGGAAGCAGAGGACGATTATGTTGAAGTGCCCATTCTTCTACAAAAAATGGCAAATTCTGTATCCTTGAATCAATGTACTAATAATCGATAGGTTCTGTTAGGAGTAAATTTGATTGTAATACTATTCTGTAAGACTATATATTTTGTAACCCTAGCTTGTTTTTCAGTAATTCTTATTTATCCAGATAGTTTACTTAGTTACTTCACAATTATTAGTTAGCTAGTTAGGTAGTTAGTTAGTTAGTTACTTTACAATTATTATATTATCTGTTATGACTGCTGTAACCTTACCTCTCTACCCGCCGCGTCTAGCTTTTGCTATTTGCGGGTGGAGATGGCAAACTGATGTGCGTGGAATAAAGAGACTACTTAACTGATACAAAAAGGACCTTAATTCGGCCATTTACCCAAAACGAGGAACTTAAAAAGCCGATTATTATTATAATAATAATTATTATTATAATTATTATTACGATTATTATTATCATTATTATCATCGTCTCTTCTATCACAGTCTGCTGGTTTCTTAATGTGCATCAGCCGGGCGCAAACCACGCACCTAGGGCATCAGTCACTCAAGTCAATCATTCTGCTTACACACTAAGCTCCTCTCTGGGGATTTGTGGAGATCCCAACATGCACATCTTTTGAATCTCTGTCCCAGTAGCTGCTTCTGATACTTTCTTTATGGTTCCCACCATCCTCTTCTTTATTGTACCAAGCACACCAACAACCACAGGATCACTACGGTTTTCATATGACATTCTCTGTATTTCTATTTCTAGGTCTTTGTACTTGCTTTTCTTTTTCATTTCCTTTAGAGTGAAGTTTCGATCTGATAGAACAGTCATATCAATGAGTTTGCAGGCGGAATTCACTGAATCTTTCAACTACGATGTCTGGCTTGTTCAATTCGCCGATATAGTGTTTTCGCTCTGACGAGGGGCTAACGTTCGAAAAGTCAGCTTTTAAACCCTTTACGGTGGCTTTATCTTCTCTTTCATTTTGCTTTATAACATAACCAAAGTAAAGCGCGCGCTCTGATTGGTCAATTCAGCGTCCTCCATTTGCCCATGGGTGTACGCTGCTGACGTGCGCAAATGCAAAGACTATTTTTACGCACGCGCTTGGTTTTTTCTGGTCACGTAAGATTTGTCAAATAAAAGGGAACTCTTTTGCTGCAATGTATCAATGTTATGTTATAAAACAAATGGTAAACACCACAGCGTACACTATTGAGTTATGGATGCACTTGGGAGGTTTGCTAAGCACTCAAGAAGCTGGAGTCGCTCTCGGCTATCGCCTCGAGCGACTCTTACGCTTCTTTCGTGCTTAGCAACCTCCCGCGTGCATCCTTTACTCAATAGTGTACGCTGTGGTGTTTACCATTTGTTAATTGCTGAATGTTATCACTTGCATCCTCACCCAGGTATTTTTATACCCCTTCTGGTCCAACTCTTGCATTTCTGTATCCTCATTTAGTACTATGTTTCCAGTTGAAGTCAGTTTACCTTTCTTGAAACTGGCTTTGGCACATTTCTCACTTATTATTATTATTATTATTATTATTATTATTATTATTATTACTATTATTATTATCAACATCATCGTCATCACAAAAGGAAATAGTTCAATCAATGTTTCAATTCTACAACGTAATGTCATCTTAGTGAATAATTATAATTCCGTTTTCTTCAGCTCCAGTTGATGATAGAGTAGCTGAGGCTAGAGCGTTCTTTAAGAGGGTCGTCACTCCTATTATCGATAATTCGCCGGGACTTGATTATTTACACCGACTTATAAAGCATCGTATGAAAGATGGGGTACAAAATAATGTAGTTACAACTAACTCAAGAAGTTAAAGATGTTGTTACAAGAGCCAACAATGAGAGGAAGGTCATCCGCGTCGTTGGGTCCGAACACTGTAAAGGAGGCCATTTCTTTTGAGGATGTCACAACACTTGTGCTGAAAGGTGAGCTTCAAAGAGTGGGAATACTGGCAACGGAATTAGAAGGAGGCACGAGCTGGTTGTATTGTCGTATCGGAGGAGGCTGCCATCTTGGTGAAGATTCCCTGGACTCTAATTCAAACTTCCAGGATCCAGCTTGCTATCAGGTAGCAATCCATGGGTATGGCTTTCCTACCCTAGAAGGAATTATCCACCAAACCATCGGCGGGTTTGTCATGACAGGCTATGCTGGAGGAAGCTTAAAGCATAGCTTCGCGGATGTCATCCGAGAGATCGAGTTCGTGAACGGCAATGCAGAAGTTCAAATTCCCACTCCTGGATCGGGCCTCTGGTGCGCAGTAGGTGTTTACATGGGAGTCTTTCAGTGGTATCATTACCCGAGTGACATTCCGTCTTCCACCGATGCAGTTTATCGAAGGGTCAGAGTCCAACCACCAGTTTGTTTACTCCATGCTTGGACCATACATGAGGTCGAGGAGAGGCAGAGCAAGCTGAATCGTGTTCAAGAGTGGGTTGGTAAACAATCCTTCAAAAACGAAGATCTTGTACCATACAACTCCATCGTGCACAACGTCTGTGCAGCCAGAGTGGCAGCCGGCATTCTGAAATGTTGTGATATCATCTTGCAAAAGGAAGATCTAGAACAGATCTCATTATTGGAATACGCATAATTTAAAGTGATAATACTTGATTTGCTTAAACGGCAGTTTTCTTTCAATCCAAGCTAAACATTACAGTTTTGTTTCCTGACAGTTATCGATCGTTATGGTTTCACTGAGTTTTAGAGAGCCATGAGGTACAGAAGCTTTTCGTTTTGGACGCAAATGTCTGTCTCGTGTTTGGTTTTCAGAAACGTCAGTTGAGAAATCGACGTTCGCTTTGCCGAAGCAGAACACGTGTCGGAAGAATCTCATGTATCCTCGACGAAACTGCCGAGTAAGAGAGCCGTACACGATTGGGTTTATACATGAGTGTAAGAACAGTAAAGCTTCCGCACAGGTCCAAAATGCGTCTGACAGTTCCTGGTACGAGTCACCGCCAAAGTCAATCAGCAACCAGGCGATTTGATTTGGAAGCATGCAGACCATGAACAAAATTACGATAACAGCCAGAGTTCGGATTATCTGGACATTTTCGCTTCTTGTTTTGTGCCTGATAACCTCTCCCCTTGAGTTGATTGTGGTTAGCATCGGCAACCGAGACCTGATGAGAAAAATAACGATTCTATGGTAGGCTATGACGATTACAAACAAAGGGATGCCATATTGAAGAGCGAAGAGAACTGCAGTGTAGGCCTGACGGAAGTAATTTTTCAGCCAATTCTCGGCACAGAACACACCTTCCGGCCGCGCCACAATCATTAACGGAACAAAAATAGAGAAGGCGAAGATCCATATAAGAATAATCCAAGTTAATGTGGCTTGCAGCTTGATTCTTGGTTGCAAAGGATTTGTAATCCCTCGACACCGTTCGATTGACATGGAAGATAAAGTGAAAATACTGACAGACAGAGTGAGTGACATCAGTGGCCAAATTAGTTTGCAGTAGAATAAATTCTTGTTAAACGGCTGAAAAAGCTCGTACGTATAGGAAGGAACCGAAAGCCACAAGAAAGTTAAGTCTGCTACTGCCAAGTTTAAAATGAAATAATCATTTATGGTTCGTTTTCGGCGCTTTCCTTTTAAAACTGCAATGACCATAGCATTTCCTAGAGTGCCGAGAAGGAACAAGCAGCAGTAGAAAACGACCTTAGAGTTTCTCTCAGCTGTGCTTAAATTTGGCGTTCCTTCTTTAGTTTCATTAAAGCTTGAAGAGTTGTCGATCGATTCGCCCACATCGGGAGAATACTGTTCCAAGAACGAAGTGCGAGACATTTTCTCGGACGAGGGCTGCTGCGAATGAGAGAAGTAAAACGGTTCCCCACACAGTTTCCGTCAAACAGGTGTTTTCCTCTTTCTCGACCAGACGTGCCTC